>NC_083720.1:121732482-122038262 GCF_028564815.1 Eubalaena glacialis | reverse complement strand
AAGCTGGAGACGGCATGGAGAAAAGGGAACCCTTTGCACTGTTGGTGGGAATGTAAATTGATACAGCCACTATGGAGAACAGTATGGAGGTTCCTTAAAAAACTAAAAATAGAACTACCATATGACCCAGCAATCCCATTACTGGGCATATGCCCAGAGAAAACCATAATTCAAAAAGACACATGCACCCCAATGTTCATTGCAGCACTATTTACAATACCCAGGACATGGAAACAACCTAAATGTCTATCAACAGAGGAATGGATAAAGAAGATGTGGTACATGTATACAATGGAATATTACTCAGCCATAAAAAGGAATTAAATTCGGTCATTTGTAGAGACGTGGATGGAACTAAGGACTGTCATACAGAGTGAAGTAAGTCAGAAAGAGAAAAATAAGTATCGTATATTAACACATATATGTGGAATCTGAAAAAATTGGTATAGATGATCTTATTTACAAAGCAGAAATGGAGACACAGATGTAGAGAATAAATGTATGGATGCTAGTAAATTTATCATGATGAGTAAACATTATGATGTTACAATATATATTTCTTGGGAAATTTTTATTAAACATGAACCTAAATAAAACATGTAGATGAGGATAAAAAATTCATTATAAAATTATACTTCGATTTCATGAGTTAATTAATTAAATCATAGTTATCTACATCTACATAATAACTTGAAGAGAAATATCATGGGAAGGAAGCTTGAAATGGTAACACAACCGAGGCAAACAATATACTTTTCTAGCAAATTTATAAACAATACATTTTAAAATGTAACTTTGCTCACCACACCAAAAAAAAAAAAAAAAAAAGGCAAAAACCGGCAACTATGTGAGGTGATGAATGTGTTAATTAACTTGATCATGGTAATCATTTCATAGTGCAACTATTATGTATATGGAACCATCACGTGGTACACCTTAATACATACAGAATTTTTGTTAATTTTTACCTCAGTAAAGCTGGGAAAAAATATAACTATTCTTTCTTCCAAAAGCCATTGCCCCCTCCTCCTATATCCCTTCCCTGGGTTTCTTGCCCTAAAGTCAACACCCTTGGGCACAGCCTTGAGATGCCACGTTACCATTGTTGATGTGGTCAAAGACCCGGGTTTTGTTTTTTTTTTTCTTTATTTATAAGCATTTTTCCCGGCTTTATTGAGAGATAATTGACAGACAGCACTTTATAAGTTTAAGGTATACAGAATAATGATTTGATTTACATATATTGTGAAATATTAAGATGCTCTGGTTCTTCAAAGCTTATTTTCTGTTGTGAAAATAATCCTGCCATCTGCCTGTATATCAGCAGTGCAGCATCTCATCCCTCATTTCCCATGTGTTAAACCAACATCTTGTAACTTTGTCTACCTCAAGAAGAATTCTATTTTAGAAAGTTTCAAGCATTTATAAATATAAAGCAAATAACAGCAGGTAAGCAGGGACCAAATGATAAAGACTCACGTATATCTTTGCTATAGAATTTGGATTTTGTTCTGAATTCACTAAGAATCCACTGAAGAATTTTATGCAGGGAAATCATATGAAATGATTTGTGGTATGCAAAAATCCATTTGGTGGCCGTGTGCATAATGGGGTCAAGTTAGGGGAAAAAATTATAGTGGCAATCTTAAGAAGTTGTTGCAGTAAAGCTGGTAAGAAATATAGGTCCCTAATAATAACAGACCTAGGCAATAGTCAATAGCTGTTAAAACCACTAAGTGAGAGGTTATAGGGATTTTTTTAAATGGATGGATTAGAATAATAACACACTAAGCCACTGAAAAATCATATCATTACAAAAAGAGAAACAACCATACATTATACATTATATGCCCCCTGATATGATGACATAGGAGCCATCTATGGATCTTTCTTACAAAAATTCTTTTTTTGTTTTGTTTTTTCTGCCACACTGCACAGCTTGTGGGATCTTAATTCTCCGACTAGGGGTTGAACCAGGGCCCCGGCAGTGAAAGCACATAGTCCTAACCACTGGACTGCCAGGGAATCCCGATTTTTACAAAAATTCTAATGACGCTTCTAGATCTAAATATGAGTTTCCAGAAAATACAGAAATAGAGAAGCGTCTTTAATGACACCATGAGGACGTAACCAGAAAAATACACAATGTGGGAGATTCTACAGGACAAATGACCTGATTTAGTCAATAAATAAAAGGGAAGGGAAAACAAAAAGGGAGGAGGAACCTCTAAACTAAAGGAGACTCAGTTACATCATAGCAACCAAATACATCATGTGGTTCCTGCTTAGTTCCAGATCTGAACCAATCTACTGTAAAAACAAAAAGTTATGAGACAACAAGGAAACATAAATACCTACTGGATATATGAATATATTTTAAGGAATTATTATTTTATGATGATAAAGATTTTGTGCCTATGTTTTCAAATATCTTTTCCTTTTAGAAAGACACACTGAAATTTTTACAGATGAAATGATATGACATCTGGAATGTGTTTTAAAATAACGGAGGAGAAAATGGGGGGCAGGGGGATGATAAAACAAAATTAGCCAAATGTTGGTAATTGCTGACCCTGAGTGGCAGGTACATTTTACTGTGTTTAAATTTTTCTATAATAAAAATTAAAAATAATAGGAATAAAAGAAGCAATAGTTGAGAGAATAGAAAGAAGTGAGTAAATCTGAACACTATTTAGGAGATGTTACAGGCAAGGCATGATGGCCAATTGAATCTGAAAAAGGAGGAGAGATGGTGTCTAAATTTCTGTCTTGGTGGTTAGAGGCACAGAAGTTCTGTTCATCAAGGAGGTACAGGTCGGTGGAGGAGCAGATACCAGAGTGAAGATGGCAAGTTTGGTTTGGGGTGTGCTGAGTTTGAGATACAGGTAGATAATCATGTGCAAATGTTCAATAGGTACAGTAAGCAGAGAAGAAGCTCAAGGATATAAATCCGGGATATAAAAACATGTAAAGAGATGTAGAGAGAAAGTGAAGACAGAGGAGTAATATCCAGAGAAATAAGAGAAAAATCAGTAGAGATTGGAGTTACTGAAACAAGGAAAGACATGGTTTCAGGAAAAGGAATTGGTCAACAGTGTGAATTAAAAAATTAAATGTAAATTCTAGAAAAAAAATAATCCTTGGCTTTAGTAACTAAATAGCAACTGGTGTCAGATCAAGATTACAAACTGAGCATATGAATTTATCTCCTCTCATTCCTCAGATCTCATTAAAAGAAGAATACACCAGTTGAAAGAAGAGGGGTAAGCACAGAGCAGTGAAAAGAACAAGAGGGAGTTTATCAATGGATGAACTGTTTCAACACAGTTCTAGAGGGTGGAAAGTGAGTGGAAGAGTGCAGCTCAATAAAGCAAGCCAGGAAAAGGCACAGCCCAGAAGAAATATGGAGGGGCTACTGCTAAGGAGGGAGCCATCCTGCCTTTCAGAGGTGGGAGGGTGATAGACTCAGGATGCCAGGTGTGATAAGCAGCAGGGTACCACACAGGGCTGAAAACAGGAGCAGTTATTGAAAGCCTGCTGCCAATTGCCCCATCCATATATTCAGAATACATGGCAGCCAGGTGTTACCCTCTAGGCAAAAAAAAAAAAAGTAGAAGAAGGGTTTTTTGTGTGTTTTCCAAATAAATTTAACACACTGTCTAGCATAAACAAAAGAAGTAACTGTTGCTGTCCGAGCAGGAGAAGGAAAACATTCTGAGAGTCAGGGTTCCCCAGAGTAATGCAGAGGAGGGAAGAAGGCCTGAGTACAGCTCTAGAAACAAAAGCGGGTGGACAGAAAGGGCTTGATATAACAAAAGGAAATGTGAATAGAATTCATTGGGATCACTACTCATAATGAAGGGCAAAAACGGAAAAAACCCTGCCAACTACTTTGTGAGGGTGTAGATTATATGAAGCAGTAGGTCCAAGGAGGCAGAACAACATGATGACTGGCTGACAAGAAGAAACTGAAAAGAAATAAAAACAGTCACCAAGAATAGGTTATATCCTAAAATTTTAAAGAAATTGAATTGGTTATCCAAAATATCACCAAAAAAAACAAAAGATAAGACTTCAGCTTCTAGCGAAGATGGAGTAAGAGGGACCATTTAGACTACCCTTCCTGAAACAACTAAACAGTTAATATTTTAACAAAAATATTTAACAAAATATTATTTTAACAAAGCTGACAAAAAAACTAGACAAAGTTTTCAGGCATTGCACATCAACTCAGTAAGCAGAGGACACTGGTCCCAGAGAGAGGGAAAACAAACAAGGTGAGCCCCATGACAGTCCCAGCTTACTGCCCAGACATATTTTCCAGGCTGCACTGCAAAGAAAGGGAATCCAAACAGAACCAGGCAGTAACCTTGAATCGAGGAGAGACACATGGAGTCTAGTGAGGCCAAGAGCTGGAGTTAAAAAAGCAGAGTCCTGGGGAAAAGACAGCTGTACAGAGAAAGAGCTATGGAGATTCACAGGCAATACCCCCTCAAGTTTTCATATTTAGTAGCATAGGCCTGTGGAGAAATTATCTGAGGAAAGGGAAAGAACCACTTGAAAGGAGCAGATACTCAGAGCTCAGACAGGTCCAGTAATAGTTCATGTTCCAAACAGCCAGAGGGAAAACATCATAATTCAAGGAAAATCAGGCAGAGTATTTACAATGGTATTACCTCCATAGTGGAAGAAATTAGTCTTAGATTAAAGGTGGTTCTGGTTTCACCTAACAAAGTTTAACAGGAGGCTTGAAAAGATCAAACTGTTACCAAGTGATTTAACCAAACTTCAGAGCAAAGTTCAAGAATATTTATAAGAATGTAATATTAAGCATCTAACAAAGTAAAAATCACGAGGTTTGGAATTTAATTAAAAAATTAAAGATTTTAATCTTTAATTACAAAGAAATAGGATAATATAAGCCATAAAGAAATAGGATAATAGGATAATATAAGCAAATTATATTTGCTTATATTATCAAAGAAATAGGATAATATAAGCCATAATAAGGCAAAAAAATCAATGAACAAACACAGTTCCAGAATCAGCATGGATGGTAGAATTGTCAGATTAGGACATTAAAACAGTTATGGTAACTATCTTCCATATGTTCAAGAATGTAAGGTACAGACTTGAAAGATTTTAAAAAGACCCAAATCAAACTTTTCAAGATGAAAAGTGCAATGCTTGAAATAGAAAATACCTGAGATAACAGAGAGCAGATTAGACACTGCAGAATTAAAGATTAGTGAACTTGATGGTATAGAAACTAAAATAAAATACAGAGAAAATAAAGACTAAAAAAGAAAAAAATTAAGAGAGCTTCAGTGGGCTGTGGGAAACTTTCTAGTTGTTTAATAGATAAGATATGTAATTAGAGTCACCAAAGGAGGTGGGGAGAGGAAATATTGAAGACATAATGGCCAGAAATGTTCCAAATTTGATGAATCTGTAAACCTACAAATCCAAGAAGCTCAACAAACCCCAAGCACAAGAAACATGAAGAAAATTATACCAAAGCATAATAGAATTAAAAGACGTATACCCACTGATAAAGGGAAAATGTGACAATCAGAGAAATAAGGCACATTATACACAAAGAAACAAAATACAAATGAGACCAAGTTCTCTTCAGAAAAATACAGTTAAGGCAGTAGAGCAACATCTTTAAAGTATTAGGGAAACAACAACAGCAGCAACCCTGTCAACCTAAAATTCTATACCCAGAAAAAATGTCTCTCTAAAACAAAGGCAAAAAAAAGATTTTGTCAGACATATCAAAGCTGAATCATCACACTCAGAAGCTTACTACAAGACTACAAGAACTGTTAACACATGTTCTTCAGTCAGAAGAAAAATCATACCAAATAGAAATCTGGAGTTCCCACTGGGACGACTCAGAGGGATTCAGTTGGGTGCTATGCATGTACTTGGTTGTATTACCCTAAGGAACACTGAGTTTGAGGACTCCACTGCTTTTAAAATGAGAGGATAGCAAGCTTCCTGTTTGTCTGAAGGGGAAACATTACCTCTCTCCCCACAGCTGTTCATTACAAACACACTCCCAAGAAATGGCTCAGAACCCTCCATACTGTTTTCAGTAGTGGCTGCACTGAATTGCATTCCTATGAACAGTGCAGCCATGTGGCTGACAGGGTCTTGGTGCTCTGGCCAGGTGTCAGGCCTAAGCCTCTGATGTGGGAGAGCCAAGTTCAGTACATTGGACCACCAGAGACCTCCAGGACCCACATAATATCAACTGGCGAGAGCTCGCCCAGAGATCTCCATCTCAATGCTAAGACCCAACTCCACTCAATGACCAGCAAGCTCCAGTGTGGACACTGCATGCCAAACAAGCAAGACAGGAAAACAACCCCACCCATTAGCAGAGAGGCTGCTTAAAATAATAATAAGTTCACAGACACCCCAAAACACAGCACTGGATGCGGTCCTGCCCACCAGAAAGACAAGAGCCAGCCTCATCCACCAGAAAACAGGAAACAGTTCCCTCCACCAGGAAGCCTGCACAACCCACTGAAACAACTTTACCCACTGGGGGCAGACACCAAAAACAATAGGAACTACGAACCTGCGGCCTAGAAAAAGGAGACCCCATACACAGTAAGTTAAGCAAAATGAGAAGACAGAGAAATATGCAGCAGGTGAAGGAGCAAGGTAAAAACCCACCAGACCAAACAAATGAACAGAAAATATACAGTCTATCTGAAAAAGAATTCAGAGTAATGATAGTAAAGATATCTAAAATCTTGGAAAAAGAATTGGAGCAAATACAAGAAATGTTTAACAAGGACTTAGAAGAACTAAAGAGCAAACAAACAATGATGAACAACACAATAAAGGAAATTTAAAATTCTCTAGAAGGAATCAATAGCAGAATAATTGAGACAGAAGAACGGATAAGTGACCTGGAAGATAAAATAGTGGAAATAACTACCACAGAGCAGAACAAAGAAAAAAGAATGAAAAGAATTGAGGACAGTCTCAGAGACCCCTGGGACAACATTCAACGCACCAACATTCAAATTATAGGGATCTCAGAAGAAGAAGAGAAAAAGAAAGGGACTGAGAAAATATTTGAAGAGATTATAGTTGAAAACTTCCCTAATATGGGAAAGGAAATAGTCAACTCCAGGAAGCACAGAGAATCCCATACAGGATAAATCCAAGGAGAAACATGCCAAGACACATAGTAATCAAACTATCAAAAATTAAATACAAAGAAAAAATATTAAAAGGAACAAGGAAAAAGCAACAAATAACATACAAGGAAATCCCCATAAGGTTAACAGCTGTTCTTTCAGCATGAAGTCTTCAAGCCAGAAGGGAGTGGCAGGACATATTTAAAGTGATGAAAGGGAAAAACCTACAACCAAGATTACTCTACCCAGCAAGGATCTCATTCAGATTTGATGGAGAAATTAAAACCTTTACAGACAAGCAAAAGCTAAGAGAGTTCAGCACCACCAAACCAGCTTTACAACAAATGCTAAAGGAACTTCTCTAGGCAGTAAACACAAGAGAAGGAAAAGACCTACAAAAAAAAACCCCAAAACAATTAAGGAACGGTAACAGGAATATACATATCGATAATTACCTTAAATGTAAATGGATGAAGTGCTCCAACCAAAACACATAGACTAGCTGAATGGATACAAAAACAAGACACGTATATATGCTGTCTACAAGAGACCCACTTCAGACCTAGGGTCAAATACAGACTGAAAATGGGGATTGAAAAAGATATTCCATGCAAGTGGAAATCAAAAGAAAGCTGGAGTAGCAATTCTCATATCAGACAAAATAGAATTTAAAATAAAGACTATTACAAAAGACAAAGAAGGACACTACATAATGATCAAGAGATCAATCCAAGAAGAAGATATAACAATTGTAAATATTTATGCACCCAACATAGGAGCACCTCAATACATATGGCTAACAACCATAAAAGGGGAAATTGACAGTAACACAATCATAGTAGGGGACTTTAACATCCCACTTTCACCAATGGACAGATCATCCAAAATGAAAATAAATAAGGAAACATAAGCTTTAAAAGACACATTAAACAAGATGGACTTAATTGATATTTATAGGACATTCTATCTAAAAACAACAGAATACATTTTCTTCTCAGTGCTCATGGAACATTCTCCAGGATAGATCATATCTTGGGTCACAAATCAAGCCTTGATAAATTTAAGAAAATTAAAATTGTATCAAGTATCTTTCCGACCACAGCACTATGAGACTAGATATTAATTACAGGAAAAAAACTGTAAAAAATACAAACACATGGAGGCTAAACAATACGCTGCTAAATAACCAAGAGGTCACTGAAGAAATCAAAGAGGAAATCAAAAAATATCTAGAAACAAATGACAATGAAAACACGACTGCCCAAAACCTATGGGATGCAGCAAAAGCAGTTCTAAGAGGGAAGTTTATAGCAATACAATCCAACCTCAAGAAACAAGAAACATCTCAAATAAACAACCTAACATTACACCTAAAGCAATTAGAGAAAGAAGGACAAAAAAACCCCAAAGTTAGCAGAAGGAAAGAAATCATAAAGATCAGATCAGAAATAAATGAAAAAGAAATGAAGGAAATGATAGCAAAGATCAATAAAACTAACAGCTGGTTCTTTGAGAAGATAAACAAAATTGATAAACCATTAGCCAGACTCATTAAGAAAAAAAACGGAGAAGACTCAGATCAACAGAATTAGAAACAAAAAAGGAGAAATAACAATGACACTGCAGAAATACAAAGGATCATGAGAGATTACTACAAGCAACTACATGCCAAAAAAATTGACAACCTGGAAGAAATGGACAAATTCTTAGAAAAGCACAACCTTCTGAGACTGAACCAGGAAGAAATAGAAAATATAAACAGACCAATCACAAGCACTGAAATGGAAACTGTGATTAAAAAACTTCCAATAAACAAAAGCCCAGGACCAGATGGCTTCAAAGGCAAATTCTATCAAACGTTTAGAGAAGAGCTAACACCTATCCTTCTCAAACTCTTCCAAAATGTAGCCAAAGGAGGAACATTCTCAAACTCATTCTACGAGGCCACCACCACCCTGATACCAATACCAGACAAAGGTATCACAAAGAAAAACAACTGCAGACCAATATCACTGATGAACATAGATGCAAAAATCCTCACAAAATACTAGCAAACAGAATCCAACAGCGTATTTAAAGGATCATACACCATGATCAAGTGGGGTTTATGCCAGGAAGGCAAGGATTCTTCAATATATGCAGGTCAATCAATGTGATACACCATATTAACAAATAGAAGGATAAAAACCATATGATCATCTCAATAGATACAGAAAAAGCTTTTGACAAAATTCAACACCCATTTATGATAAAAACTCTCCAGAAAGTAGGCATAGATGGGACTTACCTCAACAAAATAAAGGCCATATATGACAAACCCACAGCCAACATCATTCTCAAGGTGAAAACCTGAAACCATTTCCACTAACATCAGGAACCAGAAAAGGTTGCCCACTCTCACCACTATTATTCAACATAGTTTTGGAACTTTTAGCCACAGCAGTCAGAGATGAAAAAGAAATAAAAGGAATCCAAATTGGAAAAGAAGAAGTAAAGCTGTCACTGTTTGCAGATGACATGGTACTATACATAGAGAATCCTAAAGATGCAACCAGAAAACTACAAGAGCTAAACAATGAATTTGGTAAAGTTGTAGGGTACAAAATTAATGCACAGAAATCTTGCATTCCTATACACTAATGATGAAAAATCTGAAAGAGAAATTAAGGAAACATTCCCATTTACCAATGCAACAAAAAGAATAAAATACCTAGGAATAAACCTACCTAAGGAGACAAAAGACATGTATGCAGAAAATTATAAGACACTGATGAAAGAAATCAAAGATGATACAAACAGATGGAGAGATATACCATGTTCTTGCATTGGAAGAATCAACATTGTGAAAATGACTATACTACCCAAAGTAATCTACAGAGTCAATGCAATCCCTATCAAACTACCAGTGGCATTTTTCACAGAACTAGAACAGAAAATTTCACAATTTGTATGGAAACACAAAAGACCCCAAATAGCCAAAGCAATCCTGAGAACAAAAAACAGAGCTGGAGGAATCAGGCTCCCTGACTTCAGACTATACTACAAAGCTACAGTAATCAAGACAGAATGGCACTTGTAGAAAAACAGAAATATAGATCAATAGAATAGGATAGAATGCCCAGAGATAAACCCACCCACATATGGTCACCTTATCTTTGATAAAGGAGGCAAGAATATACAAAGGAGAAAAGACAGCCTCTTCAATAAGTGGTGCTGTGTAAACTGGACAGCTACATGTAAAAGAATGAAATTTGAGCACTCCCTAACACCGTATACAAAAATAAACTCAAAATGGATTAAAGACCTAAATGTAAGGCCAGACACTATAAAACTCTTAGAGGAAAACATAGGCGGAACACTCTATGACAAATCACAGCAAGATCCTTCTTGACCCACATCCTAGAGAAATGAAAATAAAACCAAAAATAAACTAATGGCTCCTAATGAAACTTAAAATGTTTTGCACAGCAAAGGAAACCATAAACAAGATGAAAAGACAACGCTCAGAATGGGAGAAAATATTTGCAAACAAAGCAACTGACAAAGGATTAGTCTCCAAAATATTCAAGCAGCTCATGCAGCTCAGTATCAAAATAACAAACAACCCAATCTAAATATGGGCAGAAGATCTAAATAGACATTTCTCCAAAGAAGATATCCAGATTGCCAACAAACACATGAAAGGATGCTCAACATCACTAATCATTAGAGGAAGGCAAATGAAAACTACAATGAGGTATCACCTCACACCGGTCAGATTGGCCATCATCAAAAAATCTACAAACAATAAATGCTGGAGAGGGTGTGGAGAAAAGGCAACCCTCTTGCACTGTTGGTGGGAATGTAAATTGATACAGCCACCATGGAGAACAGCATGGAGGTTCCTTAAAAAACTAAAAATAGAACTACCATATGACCCAGCAATCCCACTACTGGGCATATACCTTGAGAAAACCATAATTCCAAAAGAAGCATGTACCACAATGTTCATTGCAGCACTATTTATAATAGCCAGGACATGGAAGCAACCTAAGTGTCCATCAACGGATGAATGGATAAAGAAGATGTGGCATATATATACAATGGAATATTACTCAGCCATAAAAAGAAATGAAATTGAGTTATTTGTAGTGAGGTGGATGGACATAGTGTCTGTCATACAACGTGAAGTAAGTCAGGAAGAGAAAAACAAATACTGTATGCTAACACATATATATGGAATCTAAAAAAATAAATTAAAAAAAATGGTTCTGAAGAACCTAGGGGAAGGACAGGAATAAAGATGCAGATGTAGAGAATGGACTTGAAGACTCGGGGAGGGGGAAGGGTAAGCTGGGACAAAGTGAGAGAGTGGCATTGACATATATACACCACCAAATGTAAAATAGATAGCTAGTGGGAAGCAGCCTCATAGCACAGGGAGATTAGCTTGGTGCTTTGTGACCACCTAGAGGGGTGGGATAGGGAGGATGGGAGGGAGACACAAGAGGGAAGTGATATGGGGATATAAGTATATGTATATCTGATTCACTTTGCTATACAGCAGAAACTAACACAACAGTGTAAAGCAATTATACTCCAATAATTTATGTTATGTTAATAAATGCTTATGTGCTCAGTTAACAGAGCTTCAAAATGAAAGGGAAACAAAGACTGAAAGAACGGCAAGAAGAAACAGGAAAATCCCTAATACATTCAGAACTGTCAATATTTATTCCTCTCTCAATAACTGATAGAACAAGTGACTGAAACTCAGTAAAGATGGAAGACTGAACAACACTATCTAACAAATCAACCTAATCAACATTTATAGAACACTCCACCCAACAACAGCAAAATTGTACACAGAATGTTTACCAAGATAGACCATTTTCCTACCCATAAAAATCTCTCAAAAAATGTTAAGAGAGTATGCTCTCTGACTACAATGGAACTGAATTAGAATCAACAACAGAAAGGCTTTTAAAAAATCCCCCCGCGATGAAGGGTGGCCCCCGCTTGCCGCAACTAGAGAAAGCCCTCGCACAGAAACGAAGACCCAACACAGCCAAAAAAATAAATAAATAAATAAATAAATAAATAAGGAAATCAGTGGATTAACATATTAAAAAAAAAATCCCCAAGTAACTGGACACTTCTAAATAACCTGTTGGTCAAGAAGAACTCAAAGGGGAAATTAGAAAGTACTTTGAACTGAATGAAATTGAAATCACAACGTTTCAGATTTTGTGGGATGTGGCTAAAAGCAGCACTATAGGGGAAATGTATATTGCTAAATGCCTACATTAGAAAAAGAGGAAGGTCCCAAATTAATGACCTTGGGCTCCATTGTAAGAAACTGGCTAAATCAGAGCAAATTAAACCGAAAGTAAGCAGAAAAGAGTAAGCAATAAAGATCAGAAGGGAAATCAACTAAATAAAAAACAGAAAAACAGTTGAGAAAATTAATGAAACCAAGAACTGGTTCTTTGAGAAAACCAATAAAATTGATAAACCTACAGCCACATTGATCAGGAAATAAGATAGAAGACACAAACTGTCAATATTAGGAATAAGAGAAGTAACAATACTACAGATTCTATAGACTGAAAGGATAACAAGGCAATATCATGAACAACTTCATGTCAACGGATGAAATGGACAAATTCCTTGAAAAACATAGGCTACTAGAGTTCACAGCTGCCGCTTCTCCAGAGCATTGTTCTTGGCAGAATGGGACCTGTCTACCTGGGGGCTTATGTCTCCCTAGGGGGCAACCTGCAAATAATAACCGATACATGGGTTTAAAAAAATCATTCCACCCCACCTCACCGTTGCCTCAAGTTGGGACCAATTCTGTGGTGCAATTCATGCTGTAGAGGCCCCTGTGGGATGAGACTGAAGGTAGTCTCCAGCTTACATCCTTACTTAGCTTTGTTCTCTTGCCTTATCCTGCTCCCCTCACTCTCCTTCCCTAAGAGTACTCTTTCAATAAATTACTCGGCCAAGGATCTCTGCCTTGAGCTCTGTTTATTGGCAGCCTGACTTAAGACAAGGCACAGGAGGGAGGCTGGAAGGCAAAATGATGAGAGAAGGGACTTGTTCCTTCCTCCTTCCTTGCCATTCCTGTCTGTATCACCCCAGCGATGACCCTTTATCTTGTGTTATGAATTAAATTGTGTCCCCCTAATAGATGTTAAAGTCCTAACCCCCAGTACCTCTGAATGTGGCCTTAACTGAAAATAAGGTGTTGGCAGTTGCGTGAGTTAAGAAGTAGACCTTAATCCAACATGACTGGTGTCCTTAAAAAATATGGACGCAGAGACAGACATGCTTGGAGGGAATATGATGTGAAGACACAGGGAGAACGCCATCTACAAACCAAGAAAAGAACTCCCGAGCTTACCAGAACTAGGAGAGAAGCCCAGAACAGATTCTCCCTCAGAAGAAGCCAACCCTGCCCATGCTTTGATTTCAGACTTCTGGCTGCCAGAACTGTGAGAGAAAACATTTCTGTTGCTTTAAGGCCCCTAGTTTGTGGTACTTTGCTATGGCAGCCCTAGGAAACTAATGCATCCTGTCAGTGGCAGTTGGTTCCAGCCTTGTTTTCTCCCAGCACGCCCATAATCAACTTCATGTCACCATCTGGGAGGTATCCACACCAGCTGGGCAACGACTGCATCTCCACAGTTCCACCAGGGCTCTTTAGTCAGCTTCTAGGTTTTGGTAACCCTGACTCTGCTTGTTCCCCAATTCCCAGGGATGGGAGCTGCTTCCTGCAGTCGCTATTTTACTTCAATAATCTTTTTTCCCTTTTTCAGTTTCCCAACACCCATTTAACTAATTCCTTATGTTTAATTTGCTCTGTGGAAATAGGAAATAGCTACTATTTATTTAATAATTAATTAATAAATAGAATTTATTTCTGACAAGACCCCAGAGTGATAACCATTTCATTCAGAGGAAAAGCCAAAGTCTGTAACATAGTTTATAAAATCCTATGCAATGCGGGACGCCGGCTACTTGTCTGCCCTCATTTCTTGTCATTTCCTCCGTCACCCACTCTGCTCCAGCTGCATTGGTCTCTCTGCTAATCCTTAAACATACCAAGCATGCTTGCTTTATGGCCTTTGACTTGCTGTTCCCTGTGCTTACAGACATTCGTATGCATTTATGTAAGTGAACAGAGGCTCACTGCTTCAAGCCTCTGTCCAAGTATCTATGCCCCAGTCTCTGCCCGTACCTCAGGAGACTCCTTTCCTGACAATGTACAGTCGCCCCTGGTATCCACAGGGGATTGGTTCCAGGATGCCTGGATACCAAAATCCATAGATTCTCAAGTCCTTTATACAAAATGGCATAGTATTTGCATATAACCCATGCACATCCTCCCACAGACTTTAAATCATCTCGATTACTTATAATACTCAGTATAATGTAAATGCTATATAAATAGTTGCCAGCATGGCAACTTCAAGTTTTGCTTTTTGGAACTTTCTGGAATTTCTTAAAAATATTTTCAATGGCAATTAGTGGAATCCCCGGATGCAGAACCTGCAGATACGGAGGGCCAACTATATATAAAATTACTATTTCTCTCAACCCCTGCACTCTTTCCCCATGACCCCCTTTCTCTACAGCACTCATCATCTTCTGGCATACTCTGTAGCTACTTGTTATCTGTCTCTCCACTGGAACACGAGCTCCATGAAAGAAATTTTGATCTCTGATGTGTCCCCAGCACCCAGAACAGGATCTGGCACCCAGCAGGTGCCAACTTTTGAAAGAAAGACTGAATAACTATAGGAAAACCCCTACAAGCAGCCCTACCATTGTCATCAGCGTACCTTAACTGTAAGCAGTCTTTAGTTTTTAAAGGATGTGTATTTATTCTTTAGCTTTATTGGCTGCCCTTTCCTTGGTGGACTCACACTTCGGTAACAATGTCTCCTGAAATTCCTTGGTGAGAGTGCACTTTAAGTGTGTCTTCTGTTTAACAATTAAAAATTTTTATAATGCAAATGTTTCCTCTATTTAAAACCTTTAAAAAGTATTAATTCAAACAGGATTGGACAGTCAGCAGCATTTATCGAGAGGTCGGCACTATACCATGAGACTGAACGAGGTTGTCGAGATTGTGCTGGAGTAACCAAGAAGGAAATGCAATTCCTGCCCGCATGGAGTTTACAATTGCATGGATATTCAACTCCCACGGATGAAAAAACCTCAATTCCCGTTAACAATGCACAAATGAAAACAAACAAAGAAAATAAGTGCTGATTAGATGAGAATCAATGGCTGAAATGCCATTCGAACTAAAATCCCTAGAAGTTGAGTGAAAAGCCAGGATTTAAAGAAAGAGACAAAGATCAGTGAGGATAGGGTACTTGCAAAAGGAAATGACAAATGCATGAATATAACTTCATTAATTTCCTAGAGTCTATAAACTACCCTATGAGTTTGGCCTGTAGCCTCTTCCTTTCTTAGTTATCTACTTTATCCCTTAATGCTTTCCCTTAAATGTATCATATTCTATTCTGAATTCAATTGTTTCTGTACTTTAATTTTTTTAATTGAAGTATAGTTGATTTACAGTGTTGTGTTAGGTTTGGGTGTACAGCAAAGTGATTCAGTTATACATAAATACATATGTGTATATATGTATATTCTTTTTCATATTATTTTCCATTAGAGGTTATTACAGGATATTGAATATAGCTCCCTGTGCTATATAGTAGGTTCTTGTTGTTTATCTATTTCATATATAGTAGTGTGTATCTGTTAATCCCAAATTCCTAATTTATCCCTCCCCCCTTTTCCCCTTTGATAACTATAAATTTGTTTTCTATGTCTGTGAGTCTATTTCTGTTTTGTAAATAAGTTCATTTGTATTATTTTCTAGATTCCACATATAAGTGATATCGTATGATATTTATCTTTCTCTCTGTCTGACTTACTTCACTTAGTATGATCATCTCTAGGTCCATCCCTGTTGCTGCACATGGCATGATTTCATTCTTTTTTCTGTACTTTAAATGGCAGGGAGGAGTCACTTCATACACTCCTTCCAGCGCATCCTTGGGTCCCAGCTGAAATGTCATTTTCACAGAGAGGCTTTTTCCAGTCACTTAATCTGAAATCGATGTGCCTTGTTATTCTCCATCTTAGCATTTCTTTCATAGCCTTTACCATAATCATTCAATCATAAGTTTACTTGTGACCTTTCTAGATTGTCTTCCTTACTAGATTATTAGCGACCTAGAGGCAGGGTGTTTGTACTACTTTTCATTACTGGGTACACATCACTTAGCACAGTGGCTGGTGCTTAATATAGGTTTGTTGAAATAGAATTAAATAGCACATATTTCTGTGAAGTCCAGAAATCCATATATAAAACCGATTTGAATACCCAAAATAGTTTTATTTTAAACATTTACCAAATTTAAGTTTTGCTAACTTCTGATACACAGACATGTATATCTACATGACTGTTTATACATGCGTATATAAATACATACGTAATTCACACCTATGGTAATATTTTGAGCTTTACCTATGAAATTAATTTCAATTTGGGTCAAATATTTCATCTTTTGCAAGAAACCTAACTTGTTCATGAAAATCTTGAATCCATCCCAGGTAAGAAATAGAATCCTAGGTAGGACTGGGATATGGGAGTGGGGTGGTCAGACATGCCACTAGCCCATACAGGGGGCATTGGTGCAAATTAGAAAAACGAGCCACATCATCTGGGCAGACACGGCCATGCACCAATAAACTCGGCTTGGTGAGTGGAGCAGGACTTCAGCTCCCATTCCCTGATGCAGCTGGATGCCTTGCACTGGGTGCAACCGGCATGTAGGTGGCAGTCCTAGAGGGACGGCTCAGTGATGATGCAAGCAGAAGATGGTGTTCTGGCCACCCTTGTACAGCTCCATTCCTTGCTAGACTGATTTAATTTGTCTGGAGGAGGTTGGTCGGGTAGGGGTCTTTTCTTCCACCACTTCTGATGATTTAGCTGAAGGAGATCTCCCCGATTGCAAAAGTCCATTTTTCAGGTTCAAGTGCACAGATGGCCATGCAGCCTCCAAGTGGGCTTTCATGGTTTAATCTTAGGAAATAGCCCAATGTTGATTCTTGATTCCTAAAAAAAAATATGCTGTGATCTGGCTGTAGATGAGCTTTGCAATTTCCCTCTGCAAAAAACGAATCAGAAGTTAGTTCACTTGTATAACACTGCTTAGTGACTATTTGGAAATTCTATCAGTGGCACTGAAAATAAATGCAGCTAACTCATCAGTGACCCGATTTATGGACTGTCGTGACTAAGAGCAGATGGGATCAATTCTAGCTCCCATGGATCAAGAAGGAACAAGTCTGTCTCATTTCAGTAATCGTTCATAAACTCTGTATCTTTAACTTAGGGTCACAGTTTATAACATCTGCATAATTTTTTAAAACCAAAATTAATTTACTTTTAAACGTCCTTAGTCTTTAAGTACGAACCATAAGGAAGGCCTGTTCCAAAACTAAGATGAATTCATCACTTGGGGTGGGAGCTCATAGCACTGAAATAGAATTTTTAAAGGATTTTTTTATTTTGGAGAAACAGCATAAAACTGGTGTTTGGGAATAAAGCTTTAGATAGTGGAAAGCAACCTAGATTGGGTCCCTGGTTTTTAAACTACCTAATTAGATGAGATTGTACAAGTGATATAATCTCGATGGGATTCATTTATAGATTTGTTTATTAAATGAGACTTTAAAGTCTTAACGTCTTTATAGCTCTATGATTTTCTTTATATTAAAAAGTCTTCAAAGCAGGAAGAATGTCAGATAAAGCAGTCTGTGGGATCAGAAGAAGCATTTGTGATCACAAGCATACAGAAGTCTTGTGTATACCCACAGCCCCTGGGAGAAACGTTAAGTAAGTCATAGGGGCCCTCCAATGAATGAGCTCAGGTCTGGACTGAATATCTCAGCAGATTCTTCTCAGCTATTCTAATCTGTCACCTCTTTTGGGAAAAACCTAGCTCCACTAGTAAATCCGGGCCCAGGAAGAGAAAGGGGCCGAAGCCTTATCTAGCCACTGCGACCACTTTAACAATAATTAGTTTAATCAGCTATCCACACCCACCGTCACCAACTTTTACATTAGCTTGGCGAAATCTGTGCCTGAAGAGTGAAGCAAATCCAAATATGGTGAACGTTCCTCCATTGCCAAGATGAGAAAACTGCCTTATCTCCTCTTCAGAACCCATCTACCAGAAAATCAGCTCCCCTGTTAAATACTCAAGTGTGCAGAAAGCACATTTTGTGATGCAATCCCAAAGAGACTCCTCTTGATGCCAACTTGCGGGGATCCAGTCAATGCCAAGTCACCACTCTTGATAAGGCACAAATCACCTTAGGAACACCTTCTTTACGCAGACTTTGTCTAGCGGGGGTGGCGGGAGCGATTTAACTTATTTAGGTACCAGGGATACGTAGCGCATCCCGCTCATAGACGCCTGCAAACCCACTACTAATTCTTCCTCCGGAGCTGATGCCTCTGTGTTTACACCCCTACGGAAATCTCCCTAGGACTTTTTTTTTTTTCCCATCTAAAATGAATGCTGATTCCAAGGCTAGCTTCTTCTCCGTTCCTCCACCTGGGGCAGGGGAACCTGCGTTCCTGCGTTCCCGGGGAGGCACCAGCGGGGCCCGGCTAAGTTCCAGGGCACAGGTGGGGCCCTCGAACGGGGCGTCCGGGGCCAGCCCGCCCAGGACCCAGGCGAGAGCAACCCTTCCAGGAGGCCCCGACACCCCACCTCACGCACACGCGCTTGTGCCACTCCAAGAGCGCGCAAGACTTAGGCAAGGATGGCTACATCTTCTCGGCACAGTCTTCAAACCACCTCCACATACTCAGCGGCTTGCAGCATCTGGGCTGTTCCCCCCGTCTCTCAATCAGACCCCCAGGAAGATTTTTACCGGCTCGAGCTTCACTTTGGAAAACACCGGGGTCTGGGGGAGTCCAAGCGGGCCAGGGGAGGGAAAGGGGCCGGTGAGCTCCCTCCCGCCAACTCCAGCCCACACGGTTCATCTTCCCTCCAGGGAGAGGCGCGGACCGGGACCGGGGCAGGGGAGGCCCTGGAAGGGTGCCCCCCCCCCCTCTTCTCGCCTCCCGCAGCCCTCTCTTACTCACTTTTTCTCGGCGCCTCAGCTCGGCCGCCTCACGCCCGGGGTCGTACGGAGGGGCTGCGCGAGGAGCGAGGAGCGGACGGGGAGCCACCGGGCCGCGCCCCAGTCCCAGGCGGGCCGGCCGGGGGACCAGGGCCGTGCACGCCCCCACCCGGACGGCGCGGCCGAGCGGGCGCGCGGCATCCCGCGCCCTCCAGGCCGGCTCCCAGGACTCCGCCGGACCCTCCCCCTCCGCCCGCCGCCGCGGCCCGCGGCCCCTCCCCACCGCACCCCGGAGGCCGCCGGGGCCGCCCCCTCCTCTCCCCCCAACCCGGGCGGGGGCGCGCGAGCAGCGGTGACGTCAAGGGGCGCGCGGTGGCAGCACCTCCCCGCGCGCTAGTTAAAAAGAAGAAGAAAAGAGGGAACGAAACATGAGAGGCTGTGTGAGAAGCTGCAGCCGCCGGCAGAGGAGACCTCAGCATCATCTAGAGCCCAGCGCTGGCCCTGCCTCCGCCTGCCCCGCCGCCGCCGCCGCCGTTTCTGTTCCTGCTACTACTGTCTCACCTAAACAACTCCCGTTACACGGACAAGTGAACCTCTGTGGCCGTCTTCTCCTCCTCTTCTACCTCCTCCTCTTCCAACTCCTTCTCTTCCTCCCAGCCCTCAGCCGCAGCAGAAAGCCCCCCACCCAACTGACACTGGCACCACCGCAAACGGTGTCAACCGCACTTTATCTCGGTCCTCGGGCTCCCCTGAGGCATTGGGCCCATCGCCTCGTCTTTTATTTTTTGCAAAGTTGCATCGCTCTACATCTTCTCGGCCCCGCCACCTCTCTCTGCCTCTCGAGTGTCCTGCCGCCCCGCAGCCTCCTCCTGGAGCTGCGCCCTAGTGCCCCTGCTGGGCAGTGGCCTTCCCCCCCCATCCTCCCGCGCCCAGCCCCTGCCGCGCGGGGCAGGCGATGCTGAAGATGCTCTCTTTTAAGCTGCTGCTGTTAGCCGTGGCTCTGGGCTTCTTTGAAGGAGATGCTAAGTTTGGGGAAAGAAGCGAAGGGAGCGGAGCGAGGAGGAGAAGGTGCCTGAATGGGAACCCTCCGAAGCGCCTGAAAAGGAGAGATAGGCGGATGATGTCCCAGCTGGAGCTGCTGAGTGGGGGAGAGATGCTGTGCGGTGGCTTCTACCCTCGGCTGTCCTGCTGCCTGCGGAGTGACAGCCCCGGGCTGGGGCGCCTGGATAGCAAGGTAGGCACGCACCCGCCTCGCAGCTGCGAGATTGGCATACTGGCTGGGTGGGGTGCCTTGTGGCTCTGGCAATGCTGGTGACTGGAAGAGGGGCGAAACTTCTGTGGGGAGTTCTTTTTGATAACTTTCCTAAAGCGCTAGCGTGATTCGTTTGTGTGGTCCTCTGGGGTGCGCAGATACCTCCCTCCGCCCCCAAGAGTCCCCGGTCGGGATGCTGTGCAAATCTGCCTGTCTCAGAAAAGAGAAGCTTCTGTGGTACCCGCATTCTGGGCTGGGTAAATATTTTATAAGAATCGCGATTAACTGTGTTTTGGATCGAATCGGGCATTGGTTGCGGTAAAACTGTAAATGAAGGTGGCTGTGGTTTCTGGTTTATTTTTCTAGGGTAAAAAGATTTGTGCAGTTTTCTCCACGTGCTCGGTTAGAGAGAGGATTGAATCGTAAAGGATGTTGAAGCACGGTTGGTTTATGATCCCCAGCCCCGTCAGAGGGGGGGTGTCTTGCATTACAGTAGTTAAACAGCGAAAAGGAACTCCTGGTACTCCAGTTTAGAACCCCAAAATTGGCGAAAGATTTTGCTGGGGCATGTTTATCACGTAAAACCGAGGCGATTCTCCTCCTGTCACGTTTTGTAACATTATAAATTCGGGTTTTCAATGGTAGTTAGTTGTCTAGGAAGATCTTCTCCAGAAACTTGTTTTAGGGGTAATGGCATTTACATTTTCCCGATGTTAATAAGTTTAAACAAATATGAAAAGAGTGTTGGTTGGGTGTAAAGACATGCTTATATTTGAGTTTGCAACAACTTTCTTGCCCTGGGTTGCAGTAATGTGTGTTCTCTACTGCATTCCAAGGAAAGACTCCGGGGATCAGTCATTAACAATCCCTGCGCGTGAAATAAACAATCAGGTGTCTTTGCCCCCCCTCCTCGCTTCCCCCATTTTAGGTTTAATTAAGAATTCCTCTGTTACAACACTGCAGTTGTCAAGGTCTGAGAGACTCTTGGAAAACTTGTGCTTCAGTCTTGCTGGCCCAGGCATTAAAAAAAAAAAAAAAAAAAAACCCAGGCTGAATCTAATTTTTATGCTCAGTTCACGGTAGATTTCACTCTATTCTCATGTAAACAGCTCCTACGAATCAACATATGTGTCTGGGTGGTATCTCTCACTTTGTTTTGTAACAAAAAGCCATATTGCATCATTTAATTTGCTCAAGTCATGCAAATAGGAAAAAATCAATAGGACAAAAAGGGGTCGACTTATCCTCCTCCCCACTAAACTGCTGCCCACACACAGAGTCCTGTTGCTTATGGCAAAAGAATAACAACAACACCATTGTGTTTGTTAGTTGGTTCACTAATGGGTGAAACTAGAGAACATCATTCTCTTTCAGTCCCCAGCTCTGTCCAAATGTTCATGCCTTTTGAGGGAGCATTTGTCCAACTCCCTCTATTCCCAGCTGAGTGAGAACTGTCTTGCTGCAGGTTTTCAGCTGTAACTCTCTCTTTATTCTTACCACATGCAGCAGTAGCCTGAGATTCAAGGAACAGATATTCCAGCATTTTGTTCCAAACAATGTCATTAAGCTCCTGTGTTGTAATTGAATTAAAGTACAAAATCGCTACATTCACATCAGCTCCAGGGTTTTTACCAGGAGCCGGACAGAACCAGGAAATTGAGAGAAAGGATTCGAAATATTTGGCATTAAGCCTCCCCGTGTGCAATATACGCTATGAATATACCAATGATCCGAAGACCCCTGCAATACTGAACTCTTCCAGGTACAGGAGGAGTGAAAACTTTTTCTTAACTAAATGTAGTGGGGATCTGGGGGTGGGGGGGCACTGAGACTGAGGGGAGTTATAACCCTTAAGAGAAGTTATATAAATTTTTTTAAAGAAATCATTCTTTAGGAATCATTCTGCCACGTTAGCTATCCACATTCCTTTCCGTTTTATGTGCTTCCAATCTCCAACAAACCCCTACTCATTTGGAAAACGTGTCTGAATTAAATTTGGTACACTAGACTTTGCTGGTTCCATTACGAGTGGTTTATAAACCAACAGTACTCAAATTGTTCCAATCAGGGATTTGATATAGTTATGCATATGCATTCTTGACCCATGTTAGTTCTCAAGTTTTAATAGTTTTTAAAACATGTTATTTTATAATAAACTTCAGTGTTTCCCTTTTTTCCCCCTAAGCCTTCCTGGCTTATAATATATGTTAGGGTCTTATTTCATAATGTGTGTGCAGGAGAGATGATGGCTATTTGAAAGGGCCCTTTTTTGTTCATGAAAAAAAAAAATTTTCCCCAGAAAGATTTCTGCAACTTTTCAAGAAACTACAGGAGTAGCTTTTTCCTAAGTGAAGAAACTTCATAGACAAATAGATAGTAGCAAACTGGGTAGAATATTGATCATGCTTAGCTGTGCGATTAAGTCCAGTTTCCAGGCTAACCCATTTTCTTTAATATGTAATGAACTATTGAATGTAATTGAGTTCAATTCTTTAGCCATGGTATTATTCTTCTAAGTTATTCTGTATTTGCATTTCTTTGTATATTTTAATAGTTTTGTGTACTGTAACGAGATGGTTAACTACTGTTACAAATAAGTACTGCGAATATCTGGGAAGTTATATTGTCTTAGCAATATTTTTGCAGCTCCTAAATACAAGATGCTAAAAGGATCTAATTCCCATTAGCCAAATTGAATCTGCAGCCAAATGAAATACCCCCATTTCTAAAACTTAACTTGTAGCCACAGAGGCATAGAAGCTCTCTCTACCTTGGGTGGTTTCACAGCCAAAGCTGTCAAGGAATGGGTGAAAAGTAATTGTTTTCAAGTGTGCCCTTTTACAATCATTTGTTTGCTCTGGCTCTTTCAGGGACAAAGGCTATTGTTGAACACATCCAACTAAACAAATAACTCATCCTGGGGTCCCTTTAACAGCTGCCTTAGTACAATGATCTATTTACATATTAGCCTAAAATTGAAACTGAACTCTTTAATGACATAATCCAGCACTACAGTCCAGAGAGGCATGTGTTCTACCCAACAGCTGAACAACCTTGTAGGCATATGAGTTTTAGAAATAACTTTTTGTGTACCAAGTGATCTTAAGGCGTCATCTTAATATACTGTCCTGTATTTTCTCCTTTTGTCCCCTCATCGAACCCATGTGGGTGCCTTTTTATCCTCTCTGTTTAGTTACTTGATAAATAAAGAGACATACAGAAGGTCTCTGTCACCCATTTTACTATTTGTTGATAAACTGTAGTTGTAGGCCACGCTTCACTGTGTATTCCAGGATTTATCTTACCTTCCTTGTATGGATTTTACTTTCATGTGGCTGAAGATTAGAGGATGACCTGCCAGATGTTATAAATTAGTCAGCAACAGCCACAATCATTACTAGGCACACTGTAATAATGATTCGAAGTTTTACATGATTTCCAAAGTATATTTAGTTTAAACCGCTATAATTTGATGGTTTCATATATGGCTTTTAAAAATTGAAACAGGATATTAGCTTAAATTTCTTCTTAAGATTGATGACATTGTCAGACATAAAGTTAAGGACCTGTATAGACACAGACACTTAGGCAAAAAAGAAGAAAAAAATACCCTACACACAGCAGCACTCATCTGTCTAAAACAGCGCTGCAGCTTGGGCTGAGTCAGTTTAATTGACTTCAGTAAGACTATTGGTTCATTGAAACCAAAGCCAGAATGATGGCTCTATCTATCTTCAAATAGGTATTTACACTGCAGACCTCACACAGAGCAAAATGTTACCATCCTGCTGGGTTGGAACAGCATGAAACTTTACAAAGAATAATATTATACTTGATTTCAGATAATTTATTGAATCCTATTTCTGCACTTTTGATGAGAGATCTTGTGGCCAGGACACATTCCAAAAATTGTAAAAGACAGAATTCTTGAGGCCCTAAAATCAAGCTCTTCCTGGATAGCAGCTGGGAGAGTATATGGGGATCATTTTGTTTCAGCTATAAAAAAATCTAAGCATGCATGTTCTCCATAAAACCAAAGGTAATTACATTCCAGTTTTTCAGCCAGCAAAAGCGGTGGCTTCAGCATCCTGCAGTTGTTTTGTTCTTAGTGGACTGCCGTATGATAAACAAACAGGACAAAGTTGAACAGTATTAATATTGAATAGATCTGGTGAGGTCTGCCAGAGTATGGACAACAAAAGACATTTAAAACATTCTTGGAATGCAAATTCTAAGTGTCTGGTGTATGTTTCCCCTTAGAAAACTTTAACCATTTAAGCCATTGTCATTTAAATAAATTGATAAAAATCAAAATGCAAACATAATTGTGATTAATAATAACTTTTCTGAATATTGTAGATAGTTACGACTCATCATATTTATACACATATATTTTTTTTCCGAAACAGGGTAGCTTCTATTGGACTTTTAAAATTTCAGCATGCCTTGTATTCAACAATTTTTTTTAGTTGCTTTGCTCTTTCAGATCCAAATTTTGTGATCACTTAGAATATCTTTATCCTAAAAAATAGAAGCCATATGATTCACTCAATTTACTCAAATTAGAATCTCAACTGAAGAATGAAATATTTGCTTTAAGCAGTGATCTAGAGTTTAAAATGTTAATTTCAGTTCATAGTTCTAAAGAAATAAGTATAAACATAGTTATATAAACTGGGAAAACATAAAATTCAATCCCATTATGGTGTTTTTTAACACCATATGGTGTTTTTTAATATGAAAAATCAATGCTTAATTTAGACAGCACTACATTTCACATCTCAATTATTGTGCTGATATTCTATATTTATATTTATTAGAGGAGGTCCTGAAGTCAGTTTTTTAAAGTTAGTACTAGACACTGAAACCTATTTTATCTGCAAATTACTAACCTCAATGAATCAGTAACTCTCAAACTAGTCTTATTGATATAAAAGACATAATAATACTGTATAAACAAAGATAAAAGTATGCCCTTTTTCATTGAAACTCACTAAATACTATACAAAATCACTTTTATTAAACTCTTGTGTTTTTCGTGCATAAAACTAGTTAGAAAATGTTTCCTGGCTAAAATACAATGAATAATAAAAATTGGTCTTAAACCTGTTTGACTCGGCTTCAGGTATTATTTTTATAGAACATGAAAGGGCGAAATTTCCCCCACTTTAGAAAACTTTCCCTATGCAATCTGTATATTGAAAATTAATTAAAATGAGAACAATGTAATTCAAGTAATATCTTTGAGAATGTCGTTAGGAATTTCAGGAGTGAAATAGATTTTTACCCAAGACACAAATAAGCCATGTCTTAAAAGTTGCTTTACATACAGTTGTATAAAGGTATTTGGAGTTTTAAAGTTAAATTATCAGTCAGTGTAGACTTTGAGGCAGCGTAAGAAAAAGGGTTAAAGAATCTATATATAATTGTCATTTAATTTTTCACACCTGAAGGACAGATAAACAGACTTGGATTTGCAAGAGTAAGAAGCATGTCTGTGCCTCCCTACCCTTTGCGCTCCCATCCCAACCCAAGAGACTGCACTTGTGTCCTTATAAAGACATACTGTATTGTGACTTGGTGATTCTCTGCAGACAACAGCTAAATGACACTTTTCTCTTTCCATGATGACCAAAAAACATAACTAAACCTAACTTCATGGAACTAAAAAGAAGTTTGTTTCTGATTTATGGCTTTCAGATGTTTTCTGTTACCAACAACACAGAATGCGGGAAGTTACTGGAGGAAATCAAATGTGCACTTTGCTCTCCACATTCTCAGAGCCTGTTCTACTCACCTGAGACAGAATCCTTGGAAAGAGACCTGGCACTTCCCCTGCTCTGCAAAGACTATTGCAAAGAATTCTTTTATACTTGCCGAGGCCATGTTCCAGGTAAAAAAAAAAAAAAAAAGATACATTAAATCAACTACTGCAGAATAGCTTTCCAAGATACCTGTTCCTAAATGCTTGCTTAGGAGAGTATAAAATTTATCTGCCTTTCACAGTATCTATTTTTACCTCATAATTAACTGTTCAAACTTGGAACATTTTATTGCTGCTAAAATTGCTGCTGTCATTTCAGCCTACAAACAATACATTGTTTTGTTGAAGGGTTTAACATTTCTTGTTAAATAGATAATACAGTTGGTAATCTTTACACATGCTGGATTATCAGCACAAATTTCTTGTTGGTGTCTTTAGTCATCAGCGTTGATATCAAGACGGCTTCCCCTTCTACACAGCTGATACATAAGTGCAGATTGTCCACCGACTTTTAAGGTATTTCCTTAAATAAAATATAATTCAAAAGGCCCCCAAAAGTAACACCTTACAAAGCACTTTCATATATAATGACTAATTTGCTCCTCATAAACCCTGTGAGGTAGATAGGAAAGGTCTGGTCATTTCCATTTGACAGATGAGGAAAACTGAGCCTCAGGAGAAGTTAAATGCCGTAACCAAACTTGTACAATGAGAAAGTGATAGGCTAAAAGAAGTTCAAGTTCTTATGCTTATAATGTCCCAGATATACCTGGTCACTATCGTCTTTTGGACCCTAATAAACATATAGGTTCTTGGGCATTGATTAATTTTACCATCAGAAGCTTGTAAACCTTGATGGTTGTTGCTTTAGGTTGGAAGATTCAACACAGAGGTAGAAACGAATTTAACGAGACCGATTCTGTTTAGTTAGGCAGTGTCACACACAAACAAATCTACTGAAACTAACAGTTTATAAAACTCAATAGCGCTGAAGGACAAGACAAGCTTTAAGAACTGTAGGATGCACTTGGAGAATTTTTTTTAACTGCTATGCACATTTTACTTTTTTCTCTGACCCAGAGAAGTGTAGATTTTTGTATTTTTTATAGACCTCTCTTAATAGCCTAAGAAAACATTTTGACTAGGGTTGCTTGCTTCCTTTGGTGTACCATAACAAGTATCTAAACCCATTCAATGTGAAAATATTATTATTGTTTTTTTAAACTACAGCCATGTTTCTAAGGCTTTCCTTAAACCAGCTGTTTCTTTCTCTTTATCACATTCTCCAAAGCAAAGTAGAATAGGTCACGGTTGCCTAGCTGGCCTGCCGAGAAGCGATAACAGATTAGGTCCCATAAAGTTTTGCTGCAAATTTCCAGTCTGGAAGGTTTGCCTTTACCACTATAAATTGAAAATGGTATTGACAGCGGGCATTTTTATCTACCTTTATCTACTTGCGATAAATACCACCAGGCTGGAATTAGAGACTCATCTGTGGGGTGCTTCCTATATTTGAAGTTATTTTAGCTTCCAGAACAAACAACAAAAAGCAATATCCACTGAAAGAGAGAGCACAGCAAACAACTCAGGAGCCAGAGCTGCAAGCACCTCACTCCCCAGATCAACATATGTGGTGACGAATGACAAATTTATTTTTCTACAAAGTTTGTATATATGTAAAACTGCTGAAGTGCATCAAGATGTCAAGTGCTTTTGGTGGCCACCCAGGCTGCCTTGAAAGATAACCAGATGAAAGCTCCACTCCAGTGGTGGGTGGAGCAACAAGGGTACTTTTCAGGGCCAGGCCAGCAGGCTTTAGCAGCGAGCAGAGGGGGCTTCCTCTGCATCCATCAAATGCTAATAATTGCTCTAAATACTTGTCCCAAAAGTGAGCTGTAATAACACACTCTTTGTGTTACTTAGGTTGATCAATTTGTTAGCCAGACTGATCCTTGGCACGTAGGTTACCATTTCCTAAAGTGTGATGAATCAGATGATAATCCTCCCCTCAGCCCTGGCCCCCAGCACAGAAGGCTCTTTAGAATTCTAGAACGCTCGTTTTTCAGAAATTACTCAAAATTTGTAATAATTTCACCTTCTTAAGTCTATTTAATGACATGGATTGCTTTTCTCCGAAGTTCGAAATTGTGAAAAACAGCTACTTTGTGATTTCTTTTATTTATTTATTTTTTTTTACTATCCTCATTGTTAGCCTCATCTTTCTGCAAATCAAAACCATGAAGAGGAAGGGACCTTAAGGGTTGTAGTTTGCTAAGAGAAGGGAACTGCTGAAAGGGGTTGAAAGAGAGAAAATAATTCTAGAGACATCTTCATTTCTTCCCCCACTGCCCAATATGTAAAGAATTAAACACATAAACGGTCTATCCCTTTGCTTCACCCTCTTGGCTTTAAGAAAGTGCCACTCACTTTGGGATACACGTATACCTGAAAGACAGCTACTCTCTAGAAACTTTAATTCAGAAACATTCATGGTCTGCTTATCTCCACAAAAATAAAAAGAAGGAAGTTAAAAATCACGACAGTGAGGATACACTAGAGTTTTATTAATCATAATATTCTCCTGTTGTGACTTTACTTAGGGAGATAAACTCTTAAAACTTCTTAAAAAATACCCAAATTTCATTTAAAAAAACCCACAGGAACTCTTTTCTCAATACCATGGGTCTCGTCTTTTGCCTGAATTACGATGAACAGAGGAGATGCTTTGCTGTTCACTAAATGATGGCCTAATAAATACCCTCTGTGGAAAGGATAGGAAAGGACATCTCTGGGCCTTGCTTCTCCCTTTATACTTGTTATCATAGTGATTTTTATCACTCTTGGACCATCATATCTCAGCTGTAGGTTATGGTAGTGTGAAATATCTGTCTGTACACAATTAGTTCAGTTGGTTTAATCCCATTGCTAAAGAGGCCAAGGTCAAGAATTTGATTCCACTGAGTTTCTCGAGTCCACAGCCACTCCTGACCCAGTCAGATATCTTACACGTGTGTCTCATTAGTGCCCAAGAGAGCAAACCAGAGCGGATATATGAATACACCAAAGTCTACTCCCTCTGCTAGAAAATGCTGTCTAGTGCAAGCCTTACAGATGGTAGGGTTTTTCCATTTTTTCCTTATCATGATGAACAACATATATAATGAGGAAAAAATAACTTTTCTGTAGCATACATGCTCAGTGAAAAGCTAGAGCTTAGAAAACTGCACAGAGAATATTTATTTACATGTCAGTACTTTATAGGGTGCTTTGTGGTATAGTAGGACTGGGTTTATGATCCAGGAGAAGAGTTACAGTACCAAAACATTTGATAAATTATCAGGAGTTGTAAAAAAATTACAGCTGCTGGAATCATCAGTGTACTTCCATTGTTAGTGGACTTCATCATATTATGATGATCCAGGGTGAGCTGCACACCTTCAGTAAAATACTCTTCAGTGTTTCCTTCCAAACAGAAGGGTACCATTCGGTAAATTATATCTTCCCTGGCAATAAATGTTAGCCCCATGTCCTGAAACCAGATCTCTTTTAGTTCTTCACAGGAAAATATATCTTACTCATCCCTGCTTATAAAATCGGGTCATTTAAGGTAAAGTACTAACAAAAGTATTAGATGTTTCAATTCAAAGTAACATAATTGTCAGAAAAATGCCCATATTTTTATGTAAAAGTCTTCTGAGTTGGCTCCCTTCTTCCCACTTAGTTTGTTCAGTTTGTCTCAATACTGTAAAAAGCTCGGAATAATTCATTGTTAACATTCTGGTTTTGTTTTGTTTTGTTTTGTTTAATTTGCTAAGAGAGCATAGTATCTCTGGAGCGACAGAGTTTATGAATCTGTACTCATTCATCTTCAGATGTTCCATTTGAAAATGATTTCTCATTTCCTCATGTTTGTCCCCAGCTAATAATTCCTTATAAAATGGAATTAGCCACCGGCATTGTTCATTAATTTCCCCTTAAGATGGTATTGGTTTGCAGACTGCTGGAAAAGAGATATTTTTTTAAAAAGCAAACTCAAAATGCCCTCTGAATTGCACTTTGGAATTTTTCTGTGACCCCTGCAGGCAAATAATCACATTAAAACAAAAGTTCTCCTTCACACATTCAGTTTTAAATAGATCCATAGTATGACAGTCTTCCCGCATGCATCAGATTGACATGGAGAACTCCCTGCCTGAAGGTAAATATATATATATACATATCTATATATATTTATATATAAAACACCTAGCCCCCAAAAACTTCTAGCCCCAAACTGTGAAAAGTCTGATTTAGCAACGCAGTTTTCCTTCTCTTCTTTTTACCTCAAACAGAATTATTTCACACTACCGGGCAGTTTTCATCTGATGCTTAGCCATTAAAGAATGGAGGAGAAAAGTTATCTTTTGCAAACAGTGAATTGCTGAAGATGAGTAAAAGCTGTTTCAGCCGTCATTCCTCTCCCCAATTTCTAATCCCTGGATTTTTTCAAAGAAAGATAACCTCCTCCCCAGCTGACAGCCTCCTTGCCTCCTCCCCAGCTGACAGCCTCCTTGCCTCCTTATTCTGCCCACCTCCCCCACAACACACACACACACACCCAAGGACATCTGCTTTTACTTGCCAGTTTCCCAAAGACAAGATGTTTCCCAGTAGTTGAGTCAGATATTGGCCTTGAAGAGTCTGTCTCAGAAATTTAGGGGTGATCCATTTCACCCAAAAGTTAGGTCAAAATGTATATTATGTTTTAACCATTTGGGACCCACGGATTCCAAGATTAGCTTTAGGTCTGAGGGGACCTAGGTCAAGCTCACAGAAAATCAACTTTTTAAGGTCTTTCATGTTCCATTGATGCGCCTCACTTGGTTGTCCCCAAATTCTTGTTCTTGCAAATCCTTGCAAACTTGCATCCATTATACAACTTCTAAACCTCACCTGAGTTACCAGGTGCCTTTGTTACAAAACTGATTGGGAGTACAATAATCTAATTTGTTAGGTAAAAATCAAGACCTTGAGCATAATTAAAGGTATGAAACCAGAAGCAGGAATTTGGGACATCATATAAAGTCAACTCTGATAGCAGCATCATATTTTAATAGCAAAATCATCAGAATATGGAAGTGAATCTGATTAATTAATATGCCCTCCCCCCCAATAAAAACCTACCTTATTAATTCAAATTGTAAAAGTAATGTCAAAATTTTTTTGTAATAGGATCTTCTTTCTTATTCAACTTTTTATTTGATAAAAATTCTTAATATGTAAGAAATGAAAAAAAAAGGTCTTTCAGATCCTTTTAAGTCTACTCTGCATTTTTGTTTTGGCTCGTTTTAATATTTTTTTCATTGAGAGGTAGTATGTCAGCTATTCTGCTTGAGAATATTGAAAGGATATTTTAAAGAAAATTTTTGTATTACAAAATAATCATTGTCTCCAGTAAGTGAGCAAGAAAAAGGCACTAACACATTTGAATATAGAGGCTCTGTTACTGGCATCAATTCATTGCTTGATCATTGCAGGGAGTCAGTCATTTACTGTAGCATATAATGAATGACCTTGGGATAGTAACTAGATTTATTATTTAATCATATATGAGTGACAATACAATAAGAATTGTAAAATGACCCAAACTGGCTCCCGATGGTCTATCTCTTTCCTGATCGCAATTTGTTCTTCTTAGGAAGTTAATAGTACTGTGGGGAAAAAGTGCTGAATAGTAATCAGATGAGCTTGAAAGTACAACATATAGTAACCAGGGAGGCTTGAAAATAGAGTCAATGCAATAACGAGATTAATGCTGTGTTCGTATCAATTCTGTTTCATATGAGCCTTTTAAGACATCCAACACAATATCATTTCACTTTTACTGCAATTTTTAAATTTTGGTTAAAAAAGAAATGGAAATCCCAAGCCAAAAAATATGTTCTTCTTTCCTTTTGTTTTTTGTCTATATACTTCCCTAGAATATTCATATAGTTCCTAAAAAATTCTTTACCTATATTTTGTCTTTCAAATGAGATGTTTTTACCATGACACTAAATATTTCTAAGGCGTCCTTTTACATTTTTAAAGGTTTCCTTCAAACTACTGCTGATGAGTTTTGCTTTTACTATGCAAGAAAAGATGGTGGCTTGTGCTTTCCAGATTTCCCAAGAAAACAAATCAGGGGACCAGCATCTAACTACTTGGACCAGATGGAAGAATACGACAAAGTGGAAGAGATCAGCAGGTTCATAAAGATAAATGTTCTTTAATCTTAAAAAAAAAAAAAAAGAAAGAAAAAACCCGACAAGTCTTGTGGTTTTAACAATGAGTCAACTGGCTATGCTCATGTCCAGCAGCTATATCCTCCAGATGCTTTTTGTTTTCTTTTTGGTAGTTTGCTTCTCTAAAATCATATTTGCTTAAATGCTTTTAATGCTGAGACTACTAATCTTCTGTTATGAGCTTGGCTTCTCTCTGATTCATGGGAATTTTATGAGTATAGTTTTAAACTTGAATTTTATGATAGTTGTTAGCTTATGGCACTGTGGAAACATTCAGCACAATTATTAGTAGCAAACCAGAGTTTTATAAATAGATCTTAGAACTTTCTCTCTGAATGCCTTTCTGTAAGGTTTAATTATTATGAGTAAAGTCAGTTTTAATTAGAGTCGCTGAAAGATGAGATAGTGAGCTTGTGAAATTTTAAAATACATATGTGTTTTGATTCTCTCCTTTACTTCCTAATAGAAGGCTTTTTTGGTTTTTTTTGTTTTTTTCATTGAAAAGAATTTAAAAGAATCAGAGTGTGACCTTGGGTTAGCAGTCCTTCGTGATTATCAAAACCGTTGATTCCTAGAGGAAATATATTTTGAAAAGGATGCTAAGTGCATCCCTTACCTCCTTCATCTCAAGAAAAGCTTACTGGTTTTCTTTAATTTGTTTAGAAAGCACAAACACAACTGCTTCTGTATTCAGGAGGTTGTGAGTGGGCTGCGCCAGCCCGTCAGCGCCCTGCATAGTGGGGATGGCTCACACCGTCTCTTCATTCTGGAAAAAGAAGGTTACGTGAAGATACTTACCCCTGAAGGAGAAATTTTCAAGGAGCCTTATTTGGACATTCACAAACTTGTTCAAAGTGGAATAAAGGTTGGCTTTTTAAATTTTATTTATCTTTGCTCTGGCTATGTTAATTTTATTTTAGTGTTCTCCTCACTAAAGGTATTTCTTTGTAATAAAAGAAATAATATAGGAGAAAATAAGGAGACAACATAAGGGAACAATAATTATGGCAACTAAATCAGGACAATGACATTAAATTTTTAATGTGATTTGGTGACTATTAAGCAGTGCAATCAGATTGATATTTTTGACATGGTTTCCCTATGTAATTTACATACTTAAAATAATTATTGGTTTTATAAAGTATTTGTTTAAATATTGTTTCACAGGCATTAGAATTGTATATCAGCATTTGCTAGCAGAAACAAAGAGGTCTTTGGGTTACTTTGGCAATTGCAAATCATTCTTTTACCGCATCTGTGTTCGAGTCTGTGTCATAAAAAATGCTACTTATACTGTGATTTCCTTGTACAATATTTTTACAGGTAAGTCAGATATTTTTATCTATAATTAGCCACCTTTATAATATATAAGCACATCTATTGCCTTCTTTCCCACTTCTCCAATTTGAATTCTCATGTTCAAATAATCTAGTAGGTATATAAATAAAATTATTGTCAAGTTTATTTCACAAGAGAGTAACACAGTACAATATTAGCAGTACTAAGCTATAAGGCAAATTGTGGCATTCTAAATTATGACATTTAACAGCTCATGACCGTTTTAGAATGAAAGGAATTAAGTATGATTGGGGAAGAACTGGTTATCTTTTTCTAAACTGGAAAAAAAGAATCAAAGGAGGATTTTTACTCTGCTACTCATATCGAAATAAGCTCCTCTTTGCTTTGTTAAGCTCTATTCAAAGGTAAGAACATCAAAACCAGCAGAAACAAATCAGAAAAAAATATAAATATATTCCTGATATCTATCTATTCAATATCTACCACATGAAATAATTAGGGTGACTCAGTTAGAGCACAGAGAATACCTATTGTTGGGACCACCCAGCCTCAAGGCCATGTTGTGACAGCATCACCAAGACATACTGCATAAGAGAAGTATTTTATGGTACTTGTGGTCCTTTAAGGAAAAGGACTTTGGCAGAAAGACACAGATCATTTGGAAAAGCTGTTTAAATCAGTAGTTTCAACTTTCTCCCAATAAAATTTTTCATTACAATTCACAGCAAATATTCCAAAGTCTCTTAAAATAAAACATTAGTGTTTTGTACATCAGAGTTCAATAAATACATTCTGAAATGTGTTCTGATAACTCATTGCAAGTGGTACCTCATGAGGAAGGAATAAAGATGCAGCAGCAAGTGCATTACTCACTACAAGTGTTTTACTTACCTTGAAAATTAAACATGCTCTCTATAAAATAAAAAATTGGGGAAAGTAAAGTATTTTAAAAATCATCACCTATAATCCCATCAATTAAAGAATATCACTATTAACATTTTGATATACTTTCTTCCAGTTTTTATATTAAAATTAAATGAATTTTTCCTGACTACAAAAGTAACACAGGTCCATATTAATAAATGTGGAAACACAGAAGAACATGTTTTCTTATAGCTTTTTTCCTAAGAAGTGTTAAAATAAAATTGAAATCAAACCATATATACATCTTTTTAGCCTTCTTTTTTCACCTAACAGCATGTCATGAGTATGTTACCAGATTTGGAAACTTTTCTCAAAAACTTAGTTTTTTATCTTTTTTGAGTGTTCCATTTCCTTATTATGAGATATTTAGGAAGACCCCCAGTATTTTCTTTTTATCATTGTAAATAATGTTATTTATCATTCTTGTATATATTATTTAACCTGATCATGGATGATTTCTTTAAAATTCACTGATAGAAAGAGCATTACTGAGTTGAAGGACATATGCCACAATACACATTGCCAATTTGCTCTAAAATTTAATATATCTTTGGGTATTTGAGAGAATAACACATAGTTTTCAAATACCATTTTACTTAAAATGTTGGTATTAAAAATCTGTGTATGATAAAATGTAGGTGAAAGAAATGGGCTCAGAATACTTGAAAACTTTGTTGTAAGAAGGAAAAAACTGATGTTCTTCTTTCTACTTCAATTTAACTGCCTAAAGAATGCCCTGCTTCTATAATTAGAGTTACTTCAGACGCCCTCTTCATTTACACCCATTCATTGGGATATGAATGAAAGTTTATCTTCTCTGACTTTGAGACATCTCAACATGCAGTAAAATTATACAAACTCGGTTATGACAGTGCCGTGATTCTGCAATACGTTCTGCAGGCCTCTAGGAATTCTGCAGAACCCTTTTTGGGCTTCCTTTCCTAGGAGAGCTGCAGGGCTTCTGGGGCTTAAACTTCAGAATCCATTCTTCTACATATGTATTGATAGAATACATATTTCTAAATTAAAGACATATTTCAAAGTGTATATTTTGGATTCCCTTAGTATTTGGCACTAGTGATATCAATAAGATAGGAATCTATCACATGGATATTTGAGTGTATACTGATAAGGGAGTAACAAGACCACATCCTTATCACTTCGAGTAGCTTATACAACAACTGGCCTTTATCTCAGTCTCCAAGGAACTCCTGTCACAAGTCACAGATTGGAAGTGTTAGAAGTGGCTACTGTTGGTTTGATGTGGCGGATGCCAACACATTCATGAGTTGATTAGGATTATGCCATTGATTTTTGTGGTATGCCCCTCAGAGACTTCTGAAGTGAAAACATTATCACAGTTACTTCACAGGCATTTTTCAGGCTTCTTGATATGTGAATAGTTAGTTGTTCATGTTAGTGTACAGTTAGTGTATTCTGTGTTTGTCAATGATCATTTTGCATTAATAATGCAAATAGGAATTTTCATAAATTATTATGCATATCATTTCTCTCGTCTTTTAGTTTTAAAAATCCTAAGAGAGGGAATAAAGCTGTTTTAACAGACCAAAGTATTGATTGCAATTTTCAAATCACAGAATTAATAATGTATATGAAACCCAACCTTGGTATGTTTGAAATAAATACAGGACAAACCACAGTGATGATCCCCCCCGGGATATTAATTAATGACCAGTATGAGTATATTAAATCAGACATAAAGAGGAATTCTTGATTATAAGAGTTTCTAAAAGCTAGTGCTGGCTATAAGGGAATTTGGAATTCCTTTTCTGCTAATTGTCAATTAAGAATTGACAGGGATATCTGTCACCTGGTTAAGGAGTGGCCTTTTTGTGGCAAAAAGCTGGACTTGGTTGATCTCCTTAAATCCCTACCAGCCCTGATTCTGATACCACCAGCAAAGAGCCAGTCATTTGGGGAACTTGGAAAACTCCTCCCTAAATGGGTCCTGACTGAAGCTAAAAATATGGCATCTGGTTTTTATCTAACACCCAGATTGTAGGAGATTTCGGTACCCTGTGAGTGTAACTAAGTTGCACCGAGCAAAAGTTATGTGCAAAAATGCAAAGCACCCGCTAAAGAATTGACTTCTTTCTGCTATAGGAAATAAATTGTGGAGTTGGATTAATGGAGTAAACTCTATGCCATATGAATTTAAACTGCCATTTAGGAAGAGGTGATTCCATTCACAACAGCTCAAATCCTAGAAGACCGAGCTTTGTGAAATTGCCAAGAGTAAGTCAAAAATAGGTTTTAAAACTAGATAGTGGTTTGCTAGATCTTTGGTGGTAGTGCATTGTACAAGATGACCACTCATACTGATGCTATGAAGAATGGCTCAAGTGTCCAACTGGTGAGAAAACTTTAAAATCTTCATTTTGTGTGTCTAGTGTCAGGGGGAGGGCATATACCTTGTTTGTTGTTGGTATTGTTTTGCCCAAAGAGGGAAATTCCAAGATCCTGGTGATTTGAAATCTTTAAATTGAGCTTATATCTGAATTACTAGTCAGAACTTCTGGAAGTACTAGAACCAGCCTCATCTACTTGAAGTCCTTGGGGATGATAGACCAGTGGTTTTCCAAAATGGCTGCAGAGTAGAAACGCCTGGGAGCTTTAGAAAATTCTACTGCCCAAATTAAATCAGAATATCTAGAGTTAGGACTCAGGCATTGGTACATTTTTAGAGCTTTTACAGGTAATTTCAGAGGCACTGGTCTAGACTGAGCCAGACCCCTGGATCAGTTGAATAAGGAATGAGACACATTTTCTCTGCCCATCCATGGCCAAGTCATATTACTGAAGTGACCACTGGGAGCAAATGGTTGGACACCAGTTGTCATTGTCCTGTACCTTCTGTCACTTACCTGACCTACACATATTACTTGTCCACTCTGAGTGAGGAGATGAGTAGTTAACTCTGTCAGCATTGTAAGATTCTTGATAGAAAGTTTCGGAAAATGACATTTAAAAATCTCAACAATTCATTCTAATCGGACAATTGCTTTACCTATTACATTTTCCTATTTTTGTTCCTTTTGGGAATTTGGTATTCAGCTAGTTGGCAAAACTGTTCTCATTCCTGTTCCTAAAATGTGTAGTTTGCTATTATATCTGAAAACCCTTGTTACCCCAGAAGTTACTCTAGTCTAATCTTACCAAACTTCCCCTGACCACCAAGGATCTGAAAGTCAGCCTTAGCTTTGCATGTGTGTGGCAGTTAAGACAAGCTTGCACCTGTCACCTACAGGGTGGACCCCCCCAGGGAAGCCGACACACACCGTTCTCTGCACCCCAGTTCTCAGGGGCAGCCAGAGGACCAAGAGGCTCGCACCCGCAGCAGACAGAGCTAAAGACTTGTCGATCATTGGAACAAGTGTGCCTGGGCTCCTGTCCCTCTCTATCTGCTTGGATCCTCATTTCAAAAGATGCTTTTCGAAGCAGTCCTTTTACCGAGGGAGGAGAGGACGTAAGGCTGAAAGCTGCTGATTGTCCGGGTGACTGAGCCCATTGACGCTGGGGCTCTTGAGAGACAGTGGCCCAGGTGCCCAGGAGCCACAAGAGCATGTGGAGGAGGACGCAGTGTGCACCGGGGCACGACCCGGCCGGGCAGCCTCTGATTTCACATGCTTGTAAATCACATGCATAATTACGAGCAGCGAAAGTTCAGTGAAACCCATTACTCATCATCCCATTGGGATTGATGTCCTACTTTTCTGAAGTTTGTCAGAGACCCTTCCTTTTACATTTTCCTCTGTCTTTAACTGGTGATCTCCATGCAATGTTAGTGTATTTTTTTCCAAGTGAAATGAGTCAGAACATAAATGAGAAGCAATTTACTTTTCAAAACTGATGTTGGAAACATAGCACGCGTGTGTGCACACACGTACACATGTACATGGCAGTGATTGGGTCCCATATCAAATGCTTCCTCAGGAAAATTGTTAGAACTCCCCTTTAAAGCACGCTTTAGGTTGGAAAAAAGTGTGTGTTCAGTTGAAAGACAACAGCAATATATTTAATATATTTGATAAATATTACAATAGAAGAGTCACCATTCTGCAATTTTTTGTATATGTGATATTTTTAAAGTTGGTGACCTATCAAACTACTGCATTAGAATTTATTAAATCTCATCTGAAAGAGAATTGCTGTAGTGGTAGAAATAACCATTAGATAAATTCATTCTAAAAGTGGTAGAAAGTTAATTGAAGAGTCTTCCCTCAGATAAAAACTTTTAAATGCCTTCTTTTGCGGGTAGTTTAAAATTCTGGTTCCAAACCATTAAAATATAGATCCGCAAGTAAAATTTTTTACTGGGTTTTTTTTATATATATATCAAGGTAGTAATGATGTGGCCTTAAACCCAACTTTATTTTATTGAGTGTTGCTGATCTTACATCAGAATGCCCTGTACTCTGAGATAAATGTTGTTTTCAATTTTTAAATAAGTCTAATCTCATTTTAAATCTAATACAAAAGTCCACAGAGAAATAATTTTTTTGTCCCTTGGTCATGTGAAATAATCTCAGTGTAATTTCATTTGGTTAAGTTAATTTCATTTCTGGTGCTCTTTTTTATTTTGGCATTTGCAATTCTATTGATAAAGCATTTTAATAAATGTCAATGGACATAGATATGGAGTATGCCATTATAAACTGGTTTAATCTATAAAGTACTCTCCAGCATGCATCATGTTTTTTTTTACTGAAGTCGAAACTGCAGTATGCAGGGTCCCTCCAGTTGAGTAAAGAAAAACCTACTTTCTCCTACATTTTAGGTCCTGTAAGTCACAGCTGAGGTGAGGAAAGCTTTTACATGAATGTCTTTATATTTATCTAAGACTTGAAGGGCAAAGGAAATAGAGCTTATAAATCTCAGAAGTCCTATGGTAATCATTTAAAACAAGTGAAAAACCAAGAAATCTGGACCCTAGAGAAGGTCACTGCCATCTTTCAAAAGCATCTGTCTGGACGTGGCAGCCGCCACCTCGCTGTATCTGACTAGAAAGAGAACAGAGAAGGGCTGCTGGTGATATCAGTTGGCACGATTTTCCAGTGGCTCTATTATCTAATGAAAAGGAAATCACAGGTGTCCCAAAACTGCCTCTAAATAGTAGAAGGTAGCACAGTACTCCCTTTTAGAGACAGGCAATAGCTTTTCTTTCCCAGTACTAAAGAGAGTCTTCAAGCCAGCCATGTTGTTAGCAAGGATACAGTAAGTCCCCTACATACGAACGAGTCCTGTTCCGAGAGCACGTTCATTAAGTCCAATTTGTTCTTAAGTCCAACAGAGTTAGCCTAGGTACCCAAGTAACACAATCAGCTCTATATACTGTACTGTAATTGGTTTATAATACTTTTCACACAAATAACACATAAAAAACAAACACAAAAAATAAAGAAAACATTTCTAATCTTACAATACAATACCTTGAAAAGTACAGTAGTACAGCACAACAGCTGGCATACAGGGGCTGGCATCAAGTGAACAGGCAAGAAGAGTTACTGACTGGAGGAGGGAGAGAAGGTGGGAGAGGGTAGAGCTGAAGGATCATCAGCAATAGGAGACGGAGGGCAAGCTGCAATTTCACTCACACCTGACGTGGATGGAACGCATGTTTGCATCTTTCAAAATTCGCAACTTGAAGGTTCATATGTAGGGGACTTACTGTACTCTAGTCTTCTCTCTTACTAATCATAACCACCATTCTTTTAAGCACTTACTTTGCTAAGCCATTACATAGAGTACCTCTGTAATCCTTCTGGTAACCCTGTGAGGCAGGTATGCATGTCCCATTTCACAGATGAAGAGACTGAGACCCAGAAGTTAAGGAAACTGCCCGAGAGGACACCACAGAGCCAGTAGCAGAGCCGGATTTGCAAGGCAGTTGTCGGACGCCATGCTGTCAACCACGGTGTTGTGCTGCACTGTGCCTTTGATCGGCAGCCACTGCACAGGAAGAAAGATTGGGTAGCACGTTTAAGAAGCAGAGATGGGTGACGGTTGGTGTAGACATGCTCAGTGCTGCTCGCCCTGGCTCGCAGGACAGTGGGGAGGCTGAGGGCCTAGATCTAACGTCAAGCATACAGACTTGGGTGCTAGTCACTGCATTCATACCACGTGCTGGTTGTTTGACTCTGGACAAGTTATTTAACCTCTAGGCTTGGTTTCTTCATCTGTAGAATAGAGATAACAAAAGGTTGCACCTACGACTTTACGTGTACAATCTCACATGAATCCGAAGTACTTTGTAAGCATTAGCTGTTATCATCATCTATTACACTAACATGAAAAGAAGAGGAAGGAAAGAAAGGAAAAGGTGCCCAGCCCTCAGAATGACTTACAAGCTCCTGTGGCCACAGTTAACTATACTCTGTAGTATTTAACAGTCCCCCCTCAAATGGGATTGGATGACAATTTATGGAAATTCCATGATAGTGTTTGCACCAAAATTATATGGTATGGAAACAAAGTTATACTGATGTATGTATGTGGGTTTTCTTCCATTCAAAAAGATAAACCTAGGATATATTTTTTATCAAAATGTATAACTGGAGGAAGAGAACATCTTCATTTTTAGATCATCACCTCTTGGCATGAGGTGTAGGGCGTTGCTACTTACCTCATTATGCAAAACCCCCCAGGTCTGGAGTTTCTCAGAGCATATGCCTGACACAAAGCACAAAGCACAAAGCAGCTGACCCATGAGTACGGCAGCAAGCTTCCTCAGCATTTCCTTGCTTTCAGAGTAGTTTTTCTCAACCTGGATATTATAGTAATGTAGGTCTTTTTGTGTGTTTATTTTGGAACATGGTTTGTGTCACTCTGCCATAGAGTTAATAAATTGTAGGATTTGCAAAGGAAATATACTGAGACTGAAAACTAAGAAAGCACATATTTTTGCCCACCAGCAACAATTGCTCAAAGCACAGATTAAGAATCTCAGGATTTGGGAGGGGAGCAATTGGGCAAAGTTGCTCTGAAATTAACATGTAATGTCATGATACAAAGAGTGTATTACTCAACAAAATATTTTTGTAGAAGAAGCAGATGAGGTCAGGGAAGAGAGAAGTTTAAAGGAAGGTTTCAGAATTAAACAACATAACAGACATCAGTTAATTTATCATGAAATGTGCTAGAGGTCAGGTGCGAGAATATATAAATGAAATGATCTCAGCTACCTCCCTCTCAGACCCCAGGCTGCAGTAGACCCTTTTCCTATCACATCAACTCAGTATTTTACAGAAAGCTTCCTAAATCTGTAAGCATGTTTGCTCCTTGATTTGTCTTCTTACCTAAGACCAATTTTGGGAGTTTGTTTATGTAGCATTTGCCTTTTAACAGACTTCTTTCATCTTTACATTTATATACTAAATATATATAGAGATTTATGTATATAATATATAATACTTATGTAAAATAAATATGTACGTAAATATGTTATCAATTACTATAATACATTTTAATTTATTTGTTGGTAGTATTCGCCAATTGACATTTAGTTTTGTTTTGTTTTGTTTTTAAAATCTGAAAGTCTGCAATTATGTTGAACTATCATAATATCAAAGTGGCCAGACTGAGGACATTTTGAAAAACTGGGTCACTGACTAGAAATTAAAATCATCTTTGGAAATGCTATTTATTGAGACCATTCTGTAATGTGTTATAATGAGAAAAGTTCGAGAACATCTTTTTCTAAATCATGTCATTTTCTGTCCCAGCTTGTCTTTGTGATACTAGGTGACAATACATATGGCCACAGTGGCTTTCGGGAATTACCATCCAAAAGGAGTAAAATTTGACTCTTTTTCCTAGTGAATTTTCATTTTACTCTGTCTGGGCATGTTGTATACAACTAACTTTAAATTCATCCATTTACTCATTTTAAAATGTTGTGCAGTTCCACAGGCCTAAATTTCAAATCACAGAAAATCTGTAAAAAATAATTATTTGTTTAAGACAAAAAATATGAGCTAATTATTCTATCATACATATATGTAGTAGCACAAAAACAGAAAAAGAGAACATCAATAAATTTGATCTAAACTAATACCATGATTGCTTGCGGTTGACATTATATTTAATCTGCTTGTAAAACTGAACCCAATAAGCTGAAACTAATATAAAAATAAAGCATGATGACAAAGGATCTTAAAGGTTTATATATTGTCACAAAATTCTTGAGAAAAGAATATTCCTTCCAAATATTCAAATATTGAATATTCTGGCTTTCTAAGAGTAACTAAATTCTGTACTTCTTTAAAAAAAAAAATTCTAATAAGCTGTTTCCAAACCAACCTCTTATCCTAAAGCACCTTTGATCCAAATGGATCACACAGTTAAATAAAATGACATCTGTCCTCAGGCTATTTCTAGATAGGGAAAACACATCTGTTCTAAGAACTCTTAGCCAACAGTTTGAAACTGTTCAGAAGAATTCCTTAAAAAAAGAAAAGACTATGTACAGAGAGCGGAGGGAAGATGCTTGAGGTTGGAAAAAATTAGGACAGCACTAACCCTTAAGAGGATAAAAAGATAACCGAATTTAATTCCCATTAAATTCTTAGCCTTTCTATGAAAGATTTGGTGATGAGATTCCCACAGTGCAAACATCTTTGTGGATGGATGTGAACACACCTGTTCAGGAAAAGGGAAACAAAACTTGAACTGACTCCCTTCCCACACAGGTCACCAAACATCTGTCATAAGTTATCAATTACTAGGCTAGACTGGACTCAAGCCTGTGACCTGAGGTTGAAAAAGCCACGTAGCTCATTCTGTCTCTTACCTAGTCTGTGGTTTTACCCTGTACCACTGGTAAAGCTTCTGTTGAAATCTCCAGGGGGTTGGAAGACCAGGTTGACCCCGTGACATTAATAATGTATTTACGCCCAGGGTTTCCACGCACACCACCCTGGGGCTGATCTTAGTTAGGATTTTGTGACTTGCAGTAACATAGGCAGCTCCAAAAAGATTTACCCAATAGTTGGCATAGTTCTTTAATTGCATAAGTTCCTTAATTGCAACCTAAAGACAATGTCTTCTTGTCCAAGGAAGGTTGTGTGTGTGTGTGCGTGTGTGTGTGTGTGTATTTTAAGATTTTGACTTTGATTAAATGTCAGTACATATAAAACTTCTGCATAAAAGCAGAGAAATGAAACAAAGAAAGAAAAACACCCAAAAAAGGCTTATGGGCATGACTAAGTAGGTGAGCATCTTCCCTTGTAATTATTAAAACTTTGGGCGACAGCATCACATTGTCAATGCTTTTGGTCCCTCCTGTGTCTCTTTCCTGTAATATCCCACCTCAGTTGGGTACATGTGAGAACTAATCTCTGAGTGGCTATGGCGCTCATCCACGGAGTTTGCCAGTGGTTGTGTGATTTGGAGCAATCTGCTTCACCTTCTGTGATTCTCTATGTCCTCATCTTCGAAATCAGAGGACTAGGCTAAATGATACCTTAGGTCTTTTCTAGCTCTAAAATTCTGCGAAATAGAAAGCAGTGCAAATCTCCAACATTTTCCAAGAAAATTATGGTAAAGAGAAGTGGTCAGTGTGGCTCAGGCATTGGCAACTCCACCATTGCCGAGGCTCAGAGAGCATGGGGCTCACTTTGCTTTATTCTGATTTTTTTCCTTTGCACTGATACAGAAACACAGGCAGTGTCTCCCAGTGCAGAGCCCACTGGGCACCCTACCACACTGACAGATAGGTGCACTCACCTTTCCGGAAGGTCACCATCACTCCAGTTAATTTTTAAAAGCTGCATAACTCAGCATGAAGTGAGACTTCAGGTTTCAGTTAATGGAAGCATGATGTCTTTAATGTGTAGGGATAACAGGGTGGTAAGTTTTCAAACCTGGGTTTGAAGGTAAAGATACACCATGACCTTGAAGTGGGCAGTACTTGGTGTGCTGGGGAGGACACACTATGGAGCTGAGTGACGGAAGAGGAGAGTCATCATAGGAGATAAGATTGCAGAGCACCTATGTGGTGCTGGCGGGGTGGAAGGTGTGCATCAGATAATGCAGGGTCTTACATGCTCTCCTAAGGTCTTTGGCTTTTCCTGTGAGTGGAAGGGGGAATCACTGGAGGATTTTGAACAGAAGACTGACATGGTCTGACGTAGGCCTTTTTTTTTTTTTTATAAATTTATTTATTTTATTTATTTATTTTTGGCTGCGTTGGGTCTTCGTTGCTGTGCGCGGGCTTTCTCTAGCTGCAACGAGCAGTGGCCACTCTTTGTTGCGGTGTGCGGGCCTCTCATTGGTGGTGCAGTAGTTAAGAATCCGCCTGCCAATGCAGGCGACACGGCTTCAAGCCCTGGTCCGGGAAGATCCCACATTGCCGCGGAGCAACTAAGCCCGTGCGCCACAACTACTGAGCCTGCGCTCTAGAGCCCGCGAGCCACAACTACTGAGCCTGTGAGCCACAACTACTGAAGCCCGCGCGCCTAGAGCCCATGCTCTGCAACAAGAGAAGCTGCCGCAATGACTTAAGCCTTTTTAAACAAGATCAGTAGCAGCGGTGTAGAGATAGCCGGCGAGGCGGGGCAGGAGTGGAAGGAGGGACACAGGGGTGAATATCGACTCCTGGGTCTAGTTCTGCTCTGAAAGGGCTTTGTGCCAACGGGCAAGTCATTGACCACTTGAGCCTCAATTTTTCTCTGTAAAATGAGCGAATCAGTAATAGCTGAGCTTCCTTTCATTTCCAACTTTCAGTGTGTCAACACTCGGAGATATATTTAGAAATTTACCCTATTAAAGGTAAGCATTTTTACACATGGTGTTTACCAAAATGTATACATTCTTTCCCATAGTTTTAAAGTGCAGATTTTAAAACTCAGTACGTTAACAACATAGGACATTTAATTGGTTCCGGTGAAAGGTTGTGAATTACAGGAAAATATCAGTTATGGTATTTGATATAAAGAAGAGGGCTCACTCTATACCAGTCGTAAATGTTAATTCATGAAAATGGTAACCACAACTAAAGACTATCTGTGTACTCACACACACGTTCCTCCTCGGGAAATGTACATTTACATAGAGGAAGGAGGTCAGGTGATTATTTTTTAAAAGGGCAATTATAATTGGATTTAGTATATAAGAGGCCAAAATCCAGGTATCCTTAAGTCAGAGAATATTAAAACAATGATGGAATACAAAACTATGGCCTTCTGATAAGGAGGATACACAAATATTATTGTAGGGAATTTCTAACTATTTAAATTATAAAATAATGACCTAAAAAAAAATTAAAAAAATAAAATAATGACTTAACTTCTAAAATATCCATAATTCACTCTCCAAAGTAGAATATTCCCAGATATAGTCAGTGAGTTTCTTTTTTGTTTATGCCAATGGAACCTTATTTAACTAATCAGTCTTTCGTGCTGTAAATTAAGCTGGCAAAAAACAAAAAAACAAAAAAAAAAAACTGGCTCCTTTTCTACCTGCGTGTGAATCTACAAAAGTTAATTTGGTTGTGCACAGAGTAACTAGATGTGAAAAATTGAAAAGGGAAAGAGGGTACGCTCCATCATTTTACTTGCACGTGTAAGGATTTCAGTGCTCTGTGTTTCCTTGAACGAAATCCCATGGTGCCAATTAACTTAACGTATTCCAAAACAATTCTCTGTTTAGAAAGAATAATTTTCATTGTGGGTGTTCCTTGAAATCGTATGCCTCATCCCCTGTTATTACCAAGATGTGTGCTGGGCGATTCAAAGTACCAGCTTCACTTCCACGCACTGTATAGATTAGAGCTGTATCCCACACACAGTGTCAGATAATTTGTTTTAATTTTGTCCAATGCACACATATTTTCACCTTTAGTAATTTTTTTAATGTGGAAAAGCCCTCTCTACCTAGTATTAAACCAAATATTTCATGTCAAAATTATCAAAAACACTCAAAGCAGGAGATTTGTTTTAATCAGGAAATCGCTTTTTCTTGCAAAAACTTTGCAATAAGTCAACTTTCCTGGCTTGGTTTAAATAGCATCTTCATTTTTCTTTGAAATAACGTGAATACATTTTTCGTCCAGCATGAGACAAAACTGGACTAGAAAAGGATTTAACTAACTTGGTAAATACATTCTCCATTTTATTAGGCTGTGTTGTCTATTTGGATTTCTGGAGTATTTGTTTTAAACCTAATAAATCAATTAACCAGTATTCATTCTAAGATTTAATTTGGTGAATAGAATATATGTGCTTTTCATCAGGGCACACATCATTTTTAAGTCTGAAACCACCACACACAAAGGATTTAATTCTGACGGACATTTGTTCTCAGCATAAATACTTTAGGGCCAATAGTTGTCCCCACTTAATCATGCTTCTTAAAAGTGAATTCCAGAAGACTTGAGGCCCCAAATGACCCCTGGTAAGGTGAGTTGTCAGTAAATTACTTTTATGATGTGCCCTAGGGAAGCAAGTCTGCTAGAAACTTGGTAGGGAGCTGGCCCCCTCTTGCCTGTAGGGGGATGACCTTTAACTTTATCTAACCTTTGCATTTCTAATTCTAAATTTCTAGGAGGCATTTAGTCACATTGTTGGATATCTTATGAAAAGGGAGGCCTCTCCTGTGCCCATAAGATAGCGTTAACCACACATTTGTTGCTAAACTTCCCAATGAAGCATGCCAGGACGCTTTTTTATTTCTACAATTGACTTTTAAATACCAAACATTTAATGAGTTGAAATATAAATGAGTTCAAAACGGACTCATAGTTAAATTATGACTGCCTTGGGTGACATTTGGGAAACACTGTAGAAAATTTAATCCCTGTAATTTTGCTAATTTGAATTTATCGTGGCACTTGAAAATTTATAAGAGCCATTAAGGATGATTGAAGATATTGCATCAGAATACATTTTTTTTTCACGATATATTTAGTTATTGAAAACAAGTCTTGTCAATTTTTGTGTTGTCTCCATTATGAGAAAGTTTTTATTGTGCTTTGGGAGGATAATTACATCAAAATTATCAAATGTAGGAATTTAGATTCAGTTTTAGATGAAAAAAAAATATATCCTTCTTTGGCTGTCTTATACTGAAAACATTGGAAAATAATGCTCTTTTACAGGATATAAAATACAAAGTGATCATTAATTTCTTGTTAATGATCAGGGCATAAGTTAGGTAGACCCAGATGTCTATGTTTTAGTTCCATGAGTGTCTAATTTTTCTTCTTTTCCCGTTAGTTTTGGATGACATTGAAGAGAGCAGTATTTTTAATTCTTTCCTAAAGCAAAGTACTTCACTGCTCAGTTTTATTGTTTATAAGTGTATTATACATACATACATATATAATAGAACACTGTGTGGCTGAATGAAATATTGCTAAAGATAAGCTTTTTCCAAAAAATTATACACGTAATTTTTAATCAGACAATGTTTAGGTATTTAAATACATAGACTAAATGTAGAATATTTCTATAATCTCTCTGACTTATATGTCAGATTGTAACATAAGCAAAGCCAAGTGGTCTAAGCTTTGCATGTGATGTCAGCCCTTCGAGGAGTCCAGCGATATGCAGTCGTAGAAGCAATTAGTGTAACTTCAGTAGTTTTTTAGTGGGGAAGGAAAGAGATCAGCAAATTCTTTCCTGTAAACCAAAGGTTCTGGCTCAAGAGCGTATATAAACAAGATGTAAGTTTTAAATATAGTTTAAATGCCACCCAGGAGAAAAACTCAGTGGTAAAGAAGTTGTCAAGAGACAGGGAGCAGTCTTTAAATGGTGAAGAAAATATTAAACCGGTGACAATACTTTAGGAATACATAGGCACGTGCTTCCAAAAACTGCAGCACGGAAGGTCCTCTTCCTCCTACCCCACCCCAGTTGTTTATCTTTGGATGTGGGAGGAGTAGCAACAGTAAAGTAACAGTCAAGCAGGATGTAGATGTAACTTGTTGATAACCCTAAGAAGAGTTTAGCTGAGAAAATGGCCATCAAACTCACAATTTTGAAATGAATTTGGAAGCAATAGTTAGAATACAATAAATCGCACATTATGACACAAAAATTCAAACTATCTTAGGCTGTTTGCTTGTTTTAATCCTACCAAAAGCATTTGTTTGTCATCATGTATGCTCCTACTGAGATATGGCTGGGCGTTTTTTTCTTTGTGTGTGTGCTTGTTTTTGTTTGGTTTTGTCAAAAATTCTGCAGGGAAGTATCTGGACGGTTTTGACCGTTACAGCCTGTTCTGCTTTATTATTGCCTGGAGACTTGCTGTTCGATTACCATTGAACATGGACCAGAAGACACATTCATGTGTTAGGTACTGAACAGGGCCCATCTCTGGAGCCATCTCTGGAACCCGACCAAAAAACACAGGACCTGGTGTGTGGAGGGTAGTTCCGCAAAGGAAAATCAGAGTGCTCTGACCAAAAGGAATGGATGGTGGGCGGGAAAAGCAATAGAGATCTGAGAAACTCAAGTTAACAAGGGAGAGGAAACAGAAAAAATTACCTAGTACATGCTATAACGAAAGTCTGAGCTGAGTATGGGAGATCCCAGGGGAAAGAACAGGGAACTCCATCCATCTGATGATGGTGGCGCCTCACATAAGGAATGACTCTTTAAGGGTATGGGCAGAAAAGAGGGATGAGGCTTTCATGCAGGAAACATCATGAAAGGATTGAGATGGGGCTAGACATGTAAACTGAGGCAAGAGACAGCCCCCATAAAGGGTCTTGTATACTCAGGGATTCTGAGTTTCTTCCTAGAGTAGACAGCAAGGACAGTTCTGGCCAGCCCCCAGTGATGTATTAGGCTCTCATGTAACCAGCTGCCTTCTTTAGGCTGCTGTGACTGCCCTACTTCCCCTTGTAGGGGATCTGGGAGCTTCTCCTTTTCTGGAGGGCAAGGCAGCTCAAGAACTGAATCTAGAAAGAATTTAAAAATGAATGCAAAGGGAGAAGATCCTAGGGAAAACAGAAACTCAATTCAAATGGGCTTAATCAAAAAACAAAACAAAATAAAACAACCCCCGGCTTTGCTTTCCCCTGTGTTAGCTTCATTCTTTGCCAGGCTTTCTTCCTGTGGCACAGATTGTGGTAGTTCCAGGCTCACGTCCTAACAGTTTAGCAAATCTAGGGGAACAAGAGCTGCTTTCCCATAAGAGTTCCATCAGAAGTTCCCTAAATGATGCTCCAGTCTTAGGACCCACACCCACCCTGGGGCCAGTCATGTGCTACCATTGTTGGCCTGGCCTGGGTCATGTGGCCACCTCTGGAGCCAGGGGCAGAGATCAGGACAGTCCAAAGCACTACGCCCCAAGTGTGGAAGGGGTAATACCCCAAAGGAAAAAATCGGAGTATTGTTACCAGAAGAGGAGGGAGTGGATTCTGGGCAGTCTACACAACAGACATCCACTACTCATTGGGCAAAGAAGGGTACTCTGAATCAGAGTCCAGACTTTTAATATTCAATCCTGCCTTCCTTCCTCCCCATGCTTCTGATTACTGGGCTTTCCTCTGGGTCATATTTCAAGGACATTCAAGGGTTATAAAGCAGCCCAACTAAAGCTTTCTGTTGGTACAAGATACCTAAGTAGGTGGTATTTTCTTATTGTTCACATAATACTAGTTTCTTGCTTATGTCTATGTTTATTTTTAAGACATGTAGCTCAAGATACCTTGGTTCGATATACCAATAAAATATGCATCAGGAAGCATTGCTAAATCAGCAGAGACAATGAGGCCAAAAAGACTGACTTAATAGCTTTTAAATCACAGAAAATGACCCATCTCCAAAACAGGGTAGCTGAGGCCCCATAAGAAACGCATCTACACAACCCACAGTCCTGTCCTTATTTTGAAAGGCTTTTGTGAAATTTCTATTTCAGTTCCATCCATTAATCATATTTATTAGTGAGTCACCGTAGAGTTTGCATCCAAGCCTGCAAGAATTCCAGAAGCGTGTAGGGAACTGCCTTCAAAATGCTTAAATAGAGAATATGAAACATTTGATGATAATGTTTTGTATTTTGGCAACATGTAATTTTGGAATATTTTGCACCCTATGGCTCTAAAGTTCACGTTTTCTTTCCAATGATGTTGAGCTCATTTTGTGCAATTTAATTAATTTTGGTAAACAAGTATGACATGTTTTAATTTGTCTTTAGTCATAATGGTGTGATTAATGTGCTGTAGACTACTTAAAGAGTAATATTGTCATTCTTTTCTTTATACTCTGAATATTCTCATGAGTCTGTTAGTATGCCTTTGCTAGGTATTTAATAAGCACATTAAAATCTGTTCTTGTTTACTCACTTAAATGAAAGCAAGAGAAAGTTTGAAAAACACAAATCCTGACTACCCAAGAATGTGCATAGTTTTATCTCTAACATTAGGAAAATCTTTAAATTAGTTATTTGTTTTCTTATTGAAAGCCTTTGTCACATTTAAACATGTTCTTCAAACTAATGCTAACTACATGCAATAAGCATTCAAAAATTAAAAGTTAATTTCTTTTTAATGGAAAAAAACTAGTTTATGTCTTATATATCTGAATTTTAAATAGGAAGAGTATTACATAAGTATATGACAGACTTTTCTGTCCCTAAAAACATGCCTATGCACTCATTATCCCTCACTAAAAAAATTAACTTGTTTTCCTTAGCATATATTATACCATTGTCTGTCATATCCATTCTTTCTAAAACCAGTGTTTAATTTGCTTATGTAGAAAGTGGCAATGACTTGACCCTTCTGCTTTATTTCATCACCCTGACCCCTTGTCAGACTTTTCATTCTGCCATTTGATTATGTCAAATGATGGGAAGGTATTTTTCTTTGAAACTGGCTTTTCAGCCATGGAAGGTTCAGGTGGAATCCAGCTAGAGGACTGTTACCCAGAGATGGTAATAAAGCTACCTACTGTTTGATCCGAAGGGCGACAGAGTTGTGGAATTCAGCTCAAAGGAATAATCTGTTTTTCAAAGTTCTCTGTGTAGGAACTTACTGAATGTTTTCCCTGTGTTTTATGGATCTGCAAAAATAACATGGCTCTGCTCCACATGGGGGAGATGGCTATAGGTGTGTCACCCATTCATTGACCGATTCATTCATCGAGTTAATGTTTATTGGATTTCTTCTATTTGAGCCAGGGGAACTGGGGAAAGTCCAGAAATTCTGTCTTTATATGTTGATGGAATACAATGAATTGATTGTAAACATGAAGATAGAGATTTATAGAATTAGAAGGAGAGAAAGATGGAGGAAATGAGGGCCTTTGGATTTGCATTCCAGGGTTACTTTCGAAGCAAGTTCAAACATCTCCCCATTTACTTGTTCACTTGTTTCTTATGAGATATTCCTAATATTGACCTGAAAAATACTAAAATGCATAAAATTTCTATTTATAACAGGGAATGAGGACTTCTTATTAACTGAATACTTTTAAATTTATTTTATTGAAGTATCATTGATTTACAATGTTGTATTAGTTTCTTAACTGAATATTTTGATTAATAATTTAAAAGGTACATGGTGAAAATGATCAGTTTTCAAAGAATGTACATGAACGTATCATGAAAACATGTAAATAATGCCAAGGACCATTTATTCTTAGATGCAAAATTTGAAATATTGTAGATTTCAGGTCATCATTAGAAGTACATCAGGTTCATCATCTCTCATCACCCTTTACACGAAAGCCTTGAAACTAGATAAGTTTCAGAATTCAGGGATTTCCAGATTTATACTTAGTCAATATGGTTCACGTATTACATTTTATCTATTTTATCTAACAACCCTGATGGGGTCTGGGATAACACCATGTAAAAAATATATTAATATATATGCAGAAAAATCTGAATATTCAAATTGAGTGGACTAAAGAAAGACTGTAAACTTCTTCCCAACAGTTCAGATCTAGTTTTGCAGGCAAATAAATTTTACACAAACTTATAAAAGAGCTTTTGCTTATCAAAGCTTTTTGGATTTCAGAACTGCCTAGGAGAAATTCTGGACCCCTTAGATCACAGCACTGTGATTTAGCATCTCATTTGTCTGGCCGTGAGTTCAACATCGACTTTTAGGGACAGAGCTGGGAAAGCATAATTAAGCAAAAATGGCTTCTGAGCTTCCAAGAAAATAGCTGTCACTGAGTGTCATGTGCTTTAGTCATAAAATTATAAAACTTTCGAAGTCGAAGGAACCTTTGGAATCGTTCAACCTAGCTCTTTCATTTCACAGTTGAGGAAACGAGAGCCTGGAAAAACAAAATCATTTGTGTGAGTTTGGTTAGCTACATGGAGCCATGTTGACATTGAATTATAATATAAAATTCATCTTCATTAGTTAAAAAGGCTGGTGTTTTGCTGTTAGTTTTCCCAGAATGTTCAGGTTTCTGAGTGACAGTGGACAGTGGATTAGAAATACGAAGGACACACAGGGCACCCTAGAGGTTGATTTACTGAGAAGTGGAGACTGAGAGCAGGATAGGAAAGCAGGATATATGCAGGGCAGAAAAAAACTTTATACATTCCCTGAAGGCTAGACAGCATGACCAGCAGATTCATGTCAGGGTGGCGATACCTGTCTCTTGTTCAGGTGCTCTTAAAGGAAATGCGGTGTTTCTCCATGAATGCAAAGTGAAGTTCTACATGGCAGTTCTTGTTGCCAAACTATTCACCTTGGGTTAGATTTATCTCTTTCGAAACCTCCCCCAATATCAAAGTGTAAAAAGAGAATTGCATTGTCTTCTCGATGATATTTCAATTAAATGGAGTTTCCTAAGGAAAGAGAGACCTGGAACGGCAGCATTAGCGTTGTTGATAATTAGAGTTACCTTCAGGAAAACAATGTCAATGTGTGAAAACAGAATACAGAGGAGATCATTTTTTTAAAGGAGAACACTAAGACGTTAAGAAAATGTTAAAATTGTATTTACAAAAGCAAGGATGTATGAAATATATTTTTTAAAGATTATCAGTCAGATTTTTACTAGCTTGATTTTTGTTAAAATTCAGATGTCCCTGAGAAAGCTGACTGTTATCCTTACCAGTCTTTTTGGTTTAGTGGGAACAAATTTCAGCTCTTTTCTCAAATGCAGGTTTTGGTGGTGACAAAGCTTGGGAATCTTTGGGTTCAGAGAAGAAGAAATAGTTTTAAAGAGAAAAAGAAAGGGAGAACCTGAGAGAGTTTAGACACTGAAAACAAATCTCTGATTTTGTAATCTGTCCCACATTAAAGTAGTAACTTCCAGAATCAAGCTCCATTGTCAGATCATAGGATTTTATGTTCCTGTCCAAGAATTTTGAAACCTTCTTAATTTGCTTAGACGATTGATATGCAATCCAATGTTTCTCACTTTCTTTTTAAAATAAAGAACCTCGGATCAGAATGACCAGAGCAAGTGCTATTTACTTTAGTCTTAATTTTTGTAGAAGAAATAAAGAATAAGTGTGATTATATTTATGAGGAGTTTAAGTATAAAAGTTGATCCATGGTTAACAAAACAGGAGCTAATTACATCATTTTCTTTTTGTTTTAGTAATGTTAAAGAATTAACAAAAGATCACTGTGGTTGTAATGGTTGGTCTTTGGAAATTAATATTATAGTTAAATAATTGAATTTAAAGCATTAATAAATTATACCAACTGCCTCTACATATGTGGATATTATACCACTGGCGGGCCAAAGTAAAGTGTACTTAAGACATACTATGTGGTAATGACTTAGATTAAGGGTCGGCAAACTACAGACCAAATCTGGCCTGCTGCCTGTTTTTATAAATAAAGTTTTATGGGAACATAGCCACACCATTTCTTTATGTAGTATCCATGGCTACCTTTGTGCTACAACTTCAGACTTGAGTAATTGCCACAGAGAGACTATACGGCCCTCAAAGGCTTAAATATTTACTATCTGACCCATTAAGAAAAAGTTGGCTGACCCCAGATTTAGGTGGTCAATTAGTTATTCTCAATACACTCCTCTCTTAGAAGTTAAGCTGCCTTCAATCTTTGAAGACACCACATTCATTTACACAATGATGTTTTAACAAAATTAGGGATATCTTGAAAAAGCATGTTTCTCTAAATGCACATTTTAGTCTTATCTTGAATCCTAATTTTTTTGTGTGGTTTATATTTCCAGGGCTTTGATTTTTTAGGACGTCATTACAAAGAACTATTTTTGAGAGTTCTGTATTTGGAACTAGTGAAAAGAAAATGGTATAGGTGTTTTTGATTGCCTTCTGTAACTTTCTACTCTAAATGACTTAGGTAGGATTCCCATTAGTCATTGGCACACCTGAGGCTTGTATATATACCTCAAATCCCAACCCATTATCTTGACTCCCTGGATACACTGCTGCTTCCTACCATTAACAGTGCAACCTTGCCTATACAGGCACAGCTCATTTTATTTCACTTCGCTTTATTGCGTTTAACAAATAACAGCGTTTTTTACAAATTGAAGGTTTGTGGCAGCCCTGCGTGGAGCAGATCTCTCGGCCGCATTTTTCCAATAGCATTTGCTCACTTCGTGTCTCTCTGTCACATTTTGGTAATGCTTACAATATTTCCAACTTTTTCATTTTGATTATATTTGTTATAGTGATCTGGGATCAGTGATCTTTGATGTTACTTCTACGACTGTCTGAAGGCTAAGATGATGGTTAGCACTCTTGAGCAATAAAATATTTTAAAATTAAAGTATGTACATTGTTGTTTAAGACAGAATGCTATTGCACACTTAATAGATTCTAGTATAGTGTACACATAACTTTTATACACACAGGGAAACCAAAAAAATTGTGTAACTGGCTTTATTGTGATTTTTGCTTTATTGTGGTGGTCTGGAACCGAACCTGCAATATCTCCGAGGTCTGCCTCTATATAACTGCAGCCTTCTTTCTGCCCTATGCAGAATAGCCCAAGAGCACTCTTCGTAAGTTACACCCTTTACTGTAGCACTAACCACCTTTCACTGACATTGTCTCTCCTGAGGAACAGGGACTCTACTGATATCATCTTCCCGCATACCAGACTTTGGTGGCACCATTTGCAGTACAAAGAGCTGATGTTTTCATCTAAAAGTATACTTTCCAAATTCTCCTCCTCACGCATGCTCAATAATTGAAGTACGTATTAAATTAAGCGTGACCATTTAATTTATCATCCAAACTGGGATACCTCTGCGAGTGAAAGGAGAGTTTTATTAGAACATAGACCAGAACTGTGTCCAGGCAAACTAGGACATATAGTCACCCTAAGCTTTATAAATTTTTAAATTACCAAATTTCCTTAATTATACCATGGCTGATCATTAACTCACTCGTTATCATAAAATAGACATAAAAATGACCTTGATGATGGCAACAAAATAACCAAAAACGAATGTTTTAAAAATTGAGGGAATTTCAGTTAACTTGAGCTTGATATTTTGTGCCTGATATAAGCAACATGATGACCGAGCCTCCTTCTTTTTCTCTTCTACTTCCATAGTATCTTCTCCTCCGTTCAATCCTCTTCTTTTATTGTCACTTTGTCACTATAGACAAAGGCCAATAAAAGAAGAAGGAAAAAAAAACCAAAAAAATGAAAACAGGAGTAAGAAGGGGGCTGATCAAGGGTTGTGTCCAGGATTTGGAAGCAATATCTTGCACAAGCCATCTTGTTTCATTTTTCATTCCTTTTTAATCACTTTTTTTTTTTTAAAGAAAAAGCATAACGGAGCATGCATTGATCTTACAATAAGCTTTACTTAAACAGTAACATTTGAGCACATGGTAAATTATGCAGTTCACTATATTAAGCCAGGACTTTCCAATCCACCCAAAGTTTCCAGTAAAGTTCTGTTTGACCTTTGTATAAAAGACCACCTTTGCTAGGTGACTTATTTTTGCTGCCCTCTTGGGTGGTCGAATGAGGCAGATTTCCCTGTTGAACAACATACAACCTTCTTTTTGCCAACTGAACATTACACTGGGATGTGGCTTGGAGGAACAGTTTCTCAATACTATAAACAACGGCTTTCTTGGAACAGCTTGTTGCTGAAGCATAAAGAGTGGTTACTCTTGGTTTCGCCTTTGGTAGCATATGAATTGGTTAAGAAATAAGTGTGGCTGAGCCACCAAAGTACAGTGGCCATAATATAATTAAGTTCTGTATCCTCCCTGGAGGCTCAGAGAAGTATTATTATGACACCGAGCTTAAAGAAAAGGAATTTTTTCAGAGCCAGGAAATTAGTGAGAAGCAGTCCTTGGGGAAATGTTGCAAAGTCAAAAAAAAAAAAAAAAGAAAGAAATCAGTAGAAACAGCATAAAAGTTATTCAAGGAAAAGGGCTGGTTAAAATACAATATTTTGTTATCTTGTGAGCCTGAGTATATTAAGTCATTATCTTTCAAAAGAGTAGTGTTTTGGGGATTAAAGATGCTATTGGAGTTAGGATGGGGAAGAAATGGAGGATTAAAGATGTGTTTGAAATATTGAAAACAAAGGGAAAATAGGAAATGTTTCTAGAAGGAATTATCGGGAAGACTTTTGCTCTCTGCTTATCCATAATAAATTGTATTTAGAAATAAAGTTTTGAATAACAACTTAGACTATTAAGGTATAGACTTAATATAGACTACTAAAAGGTTATTAAAGATGTGAGTGACTCTGAGTGGAAAGAAGAAGACAAAGAAATGAGAATGTAGAGCTATTTGGCTATTTGCTGCCTCGCCCTAAGGCCACAACCCTCAGCAAAGCAGCTCGTGTAGTTGTCAGAGCTTCCCTAGAAGATCTTAGTCGGGCCTCAGCAGTCACAGGGACAAAAAGTTTCTCAGAATACGTATGAAAGCATAAACACTGAAAAGAAAGATACTTAGCCTGGATTTCTTTCCAAATCATTCCTGTTCAAGGCATCACTCTTTATCTTTTAGGCTCCATGACAGATTGGCTTAAGATAAGCGATCAAGTCTTCAGGGCAAGGGTGATTTATTCTTTGGTAATATACCACAGCTTTGTCACTCTATAGATTGTTATATTCAGTCAGTCCTTTTATCATTCATTGGTTTTGACTGAATAATGTAGCGGGTAATCCTGCTTGTGTCTGTCTGTCTAGGCATCAGCCATCCGTGCGATAACTCCTTGGATAGCCTAATAATATTCTCTTCATGTGTCCTGCCCAGGAAAGCTACCTTGTAATAAGCATTGCTTTCATAGAAGTAGAGTGCTTTGGGGCGGAGGAGAAGGGCTGCTGCTCACTATAAAGTACAACCCCACAAATGGTACTGGTCAGACAAATCAAGGACCTGAATGTGGAGCAAATCCATCTCTTAGACAACCAGTCTTCTACCTAGAAGTAGAAGAGTTTAGGGTAAACATTAGTGCATTGACTGTAAACAAGTACAAACTTAATGCTTAATTTCTACCAACCTCAAGGAGGATATTTCAGTCTCCTACAAGTAGGAACCAAGAAAATGTATTAGATATGCTCAAGAATCAGTGAGCATCTTCCAGTTCCTTGGCTCTAGATGTGGAGTAGCCCTAGATTAAACTGATGCTTTGATGTCTTCCTTCTTCACACAATCGGGAATTATCTCCCGACCATAAAGCTATAAAAGTCATTTGATCTGCTGAGTGCTTTTGGTGTTGCAGGTGCCTAGTAACTTTTTGGAATTTTTTGCTATTGGTCTATAGGCCACTTCAGCATTATCAAAGTTGAATATGATACCTTATACTCTATTTACATACACCTTTTAACTTGATAGGGAAAGGGATGTACCGTTTTGAAGTTTCACTCTATTTCAGAGACTTTTTAAGGTACACCTCCTTTAATTCTGGGTGTTATTAGTAGTCCTATAATCTGGGTATTTTTATTCCTATTTTATAGGTGAGAAACTCATGTTCAGAAAAATTAATAATCTTCTCAATGATATATATCTAGAAACTGGCAGAACTAAGATTAAAATTCCTGTCTGTCTGACTCTAGTAATTGTGCAATAACCATCCAAAAACCAACCTGTGAACATTTGAAGAAATTTTGCTCCAGAATCAGCACTGATTTCCAACTCTGCTCTCTCCACTGAGCATTCCATAATTAACACAAAGCTAGACTCAGATCATGTTCCTGCTCCCATCAGCCTCTGTTCCCAAGTATGGGTCAACCCTGGAACATCTTGTTGAAGCAGAAAAAGAAGCTAAGCTTGATTTGGCCTGGAGCAACATGATTGTAAAGGAAGTTAAGTGTGGCTTGCTAGAAGAGTCCATTTGATGTTGGTTGACAGAATGTCCTTCTGTAGAATTAATTGGAGAGTCTTTTTTTGAAGTCCCAAGCAGCCAACAGGTGAAAATGCATTATTCATACAAATCTTGGGGAAAAGGCTCACCTGTGGTGAGATAAGGCTTTCCCTATCTTAGATGAATGGGAAGTTTGATTCTTCTGCGAAAACAAATTGGGAGTCTAAATATTAGAACTTATGGAGAAGGGTTATGCCCGTCTGATGTATTTGAAGAAATCTGAGGCTCTTTTGTTCTGTTGTTTCTCCAAGTCCATTTCACACACCAAAAGACACATGTCATGGGGAGCATGTTAAATGTCAAAGAGACTGTGTCAAGTGGGTAGACATTAATGAACTCTGCCAGATGAAACAGTTGCAGAATGGGAGAAATGAGGAAATGCATCATCTAAGAAGCTGTATGCAGGAGTGGAAGAGTTGGGAATTCTTTCTCATATACACAAAACTTCTCAATTCTCCTGTGTCTCTTATTCTGTGTAAGTTGTCCTTACTCGTAAATTGGATGTGGTTAAAGACCATAGACATTTATGGGTTTAAAGTAAGAGCACCAAAAACTATAACTATAAATGTCATTGGCGCACTTATTTCTCCAACAAGTTTGGTATGTTATAAATGTCATCTAGGGCCCATGCCATACCAGTAGGCAGATATCATTTAGGAGCTTCTTTTAGATACTTAAACCATTTCAATGACAGATAAATATCTTCCAAAGAGTTAGGGTCACAAAAATGAAAAAAAATATTTTTATAAGTTGTTGGATTAGGTCATACAGTTCAAGCTTAGTTCATAGCGTTTAAGCTACTCCTGCACACGTGCAATTCACAAAGGTAGTTTGACTTTAGAGGGCTTTTAGTAATGTATTTTGTTTCATCTAGAAGATGTTCTTTATAACAAACAGAAAATCTCACTAAATATAACCCAAAGTTTAAGCAATGGAAAGGCACATAGATGATGTCGTACATTATAAATATTTTTTGTACTTGCTGGTTTATTTCTAAGGAAATTATGAGAATGACATCATAATGATGACTGACTTTTATTAGTGCTTTTGCTCTGAAGCTCTAAAGCTCTAGACCAGTAGTTATAAAGAAAAACAAATTGTCTGGCATTATCCCTTAATACTTTACCTGATGTTTTCTAGTGACATTAATTCTAGGAAGTAATTCTAGGACCACTATATTATCATCAGTTCTCTTTTACACATTTATCATGAAAACCAGCATGATAGTAAACTCGTAATGGGAAATAATTACCTTGTATTTTTGTCTGAACTACTGCTTGGATAAGTCTACAACTCGAAGAACAATTTTAGAGTAATATTTTATAGACCATTACTAGTTGCAATTAGAGAAAGGCTTTTCATAACCATCCAATGTAAATTTTAGCAATATGCTCCTTTGTTCTACTAATACCAAGTGGAAGTTTACTTTCTATTTTTACTGAGGCTTTACTCTAATACCTTTTCTAGATAAATCCTCTTAAATGATTTATTTGATAAAATTGAGCCTTAGAAGAGCATGGGGCAAAGATATATATAATACATGAGATGGCGCTATAGGTCTTATAGTCTTTTATTCATATTGCCAACTATTTGAGTGCCTATTAGGTGTCAGCCATTGGGTTGAGTGCTGGGATACAGTCAAAGAATAATCAGATTTGATTTCCATTCAAGATTTCTTCTTAATGGAGTAGGGAGACTGGTAAGTACAATCAACACAACATAATAGGCTAGTGATATGGTGTCCTAGCAATATGTAGAAAGTGCTAGGAAGAAAAAGAGAGAGGCATGCGCTGGGATCAGAGTAGACTGCAGAAGAGCTGGAGCTGGGTCTTAAAAGATCTATAAGTTCTTCCCCAGCAACTAGATGGGGATGGTCTTCCAAGCAGAGGAAATAACCACGTGCAAAAGGCATCAGGATGTGAAAACCTAGGTAGCATTGAGATAGCATGGCAGAAGCTGAGGCTGGAAAAAGAGGTTAGGGCTGTCTTGTAAAGGGTCTTGTGTTCCCTGTCTAATCCCTTGAACTTATTTTTTAGGTAATGAGAGTCAGAAAGCTTTGTTTTGTTATTGTTTTAAGGAAGCAAAGTTAAATGACCAGATGAGCTTTTTACAAACCTGTGTGTAGGAAGTGGGGTAAGGCTCTTCTTATCATCAGACACAGCCAACAGAAACAAAAACCTCTCATAGCCGAAGAAGAAAAATGAGCTGTCCTTTATCCTGTCCATGGTTTTCTTACCTCCGTTTAGATTTATATCAGGAAATTACTTGATTCAAAGAAAACTTAGCTTGATCTGTGTTTTCAGCAGCTCAACAGCCAAGGATGGATGCCAAAGGCACCCCAGCATCAGTAAGGGCAGTTCTGTCTCGGGCCATTTCCTGCTTCTAGACTACTCTAGGATCATGTGTGGTATTATACAAAAGAATGTTCCTTGTATATTTGAGAGTTCTCCAGACAGTCTCACATGTATCTGTGATAGTCTGCTGTTTATCACACAATGAAAAGATTACCCATTTTCCAATAAAAGAAATGACTTCCTTTATCATTTTTACAGTGATAAAATATGGGTGTCTGGATACTTGGATTTCTAATATTCACATCAACATGGCCTTACATTTTGGCTATAAGTGTAAGAAAAAATTCCTTAAAAGGTTTTATATTATGCATATTAATTTTGATTGGTAATTTCACATTTCCTGATTCCCACTTTCTAGGCTTATAGGTGTAACATAAAAGGCAATATATTTTGTGTCTGGAAATATTTAAGAAAGAGCAGAACAAGGCAGTTTGTGGATACTACTGATATTTGTGTCCATAATTCGGCTGATGAACTGCTGCTTCTGGAAATTTGCTTTTTTAACCATATAATGATTCTTAAAGTATCTATGTAGTTTTTGCTAATGTGTTTGTGTTTATATTTTCTTTTTTTATATTCACACGTTATGTATAAATACAAACATTAAGTATCTTTATTTATGTAATTAAATAAGTATGTAGATTTAGATTTCCTATATAAAGATGGCCTTTTAAAATTGGTTCCTTAATTTGATTTCACATAATTACAAATACACAGTAAAACAAGCAGCTTTACTGCAGATGTCACACATGAGAAAACCAAAGGCCATCAGCAATGCCCTTTCCAAGGTCCTCACCCTGAAAGTCACTTTGTCACACATGCCATCAAATGAGAAACAAATCAAACATTTTACCCAACCGTAGTTTTCCACTTGAAACCGTCAAGACAGAAAAGATAGTTTTCCCTATCAAGATGAAAAAAACTATAAGTGCTTAGGAAGAATAATCATTTCTTTTACAGCTGATCTTATATTGTACATTTTGGTTTGAGGTTATAGCTCTGTTAGAATAATTGATGAATGAATAAATGATTATTCATCCCTGGATATAATCCTAAACTCTCAATCCTTCCTTACATTTAAGAATAGCACTCTGTTGCCTACTGTCATGTACATGAACTACAAGCCCATCGCTCCATCCCTCACGATGAGGAAGAAAAGAGCTAATTAGTGAGCAGCTAATATGGACCAGTTGAGTGTTAGTAACTTAAAATTTTTATTGTATTTTTCATTAAAAAAGGAAACCTAATGAAGTAGAAGTTATAATTCATTTACAATAAGAAAAAACAAAACAAAACCTGAAGTTCAAGTGTGTTAAATTACTTCCCCAAAGTCAAACAGCTTGTAAGTCACAAAGCAGGGATTCAAACCCAGCTCTCATATTAAAGACCCACCTTTATTTCACTCTATTCATCCGTGACCTCAGATCCCTAAAACTCTCCATGGTCAGAGAGCAGGAATGGAAGAGTGTGTGTACTTTTGTACTCTTTCCTTACATTTCTCTTTTCCCAAAGAATTATACCCAATATTAATGAAGTGTCTCTCTGGGAGATGCTATTCTTTCTTTCCTTGGAATTTTCTTCCCTTTCATTGTCTGGCTCCTGAAGTCTCAACTTGAATGCATGTCTTCAGAGAGGCCTTCCCTGACCCCCCCCCTCCCCCCAGTCTAAATTGGATTCCCCCCGATATGCATTCCAATAACACCCTATTCTTTTCTTTTTAGTCCTCTCCAACATTGAATTATGCATTTGTTTGTAGGCTTACTTGTCTAAAGACTCTTCCCCCAACTAGAATTCAATAGCTGGCTGTGGCGTATAGTAACATTGGATGACTTCTGATGAACATCATCTTGTGTCAGGGCCCACTCTACACTCTTTCAATTAACTACCTCCCAACAACTTTTGAGATAGCAAATGTCCCTGTTTTGAAGGTGAGTCAACTGAGTAACTTTCTCATGTAAAAAGCTAACAAGTGGAAGAGCCAAGTTGCAAACCTAGGCTGTCTAAACCCCTGGGCCCATCCTCGACACCAACGAATAGGAATTTGATGCCTAATGACCTGGGAGAAACTATCTCACCATATTTGCCCCCCGATGATTGAGTGGAGTGCTGGAATCTGAGAGCAAAGCTGTGCAGTGAGTGAGGATAAATGGTAACCACACTGTGGATGATGGTGTGGGGGGGGCGCTGGCGGTTGGGAAAGTGGAACATTTATAAACACTTCATTTGCACCATGTTTGAGAACCAGGAACTAGTCTCTGCATGGTGATTCTGTGAATGAAAACGGGGCAATTAGTGTGTCATCAGTTTTGTCCACATTGCTACAAATGTTGAATTATAAACATATTAGAAAACTCTGCTCTTTTTCCTGTTTGGCTCTTCCCTCAGTTCACTAAGAACACTAATTCAGGCAATTTGAATATCAGAAGTGTCCTCAAATTCTGCCTTTTGGTCCAAAATTATATTATCCCTAAATATGTAAAGCAAATTTTCCATTATATTAAGAATTATAGGGAACAGAGCTTCTTTTGCACTGAAAACTGTCCTCCTGGTGAAACTTCCCTGGAAAAGGTGAACAGCTAGACACTGCCCTCCTTAAAATAAATCTTCATGTATTTGAAGCAAGTTATGTGCACTCAGATTTTTTTCTTTTGTGAACTTAAGAAATACCAGCCCTCCCTTTAGTCTTTCTTCATAAATCCTATTCTGATTTTATAATTACTTTCATATCTTTAATCTGGACTTCAGATTTTTCAGATATCTGTAATATATAGTTCCCACACTTAATGCCATATAGTATCATACTTTCCTGATTATAGAAAACATGGAACGGCAAAACTTTATATTTTAAATTGTTACCTAATTTAATATTCAAGATGCATTTTTCCAGAAATATATATTCATTACTTTTATTCAGAATTACTATAAATATGTAATATATCAAATTTCAAAAAGGGTTGCTTAATTTGGATATCTGAGGCATAGCAAATGTTTGTTTACTAAATGTTGATTTGTAACTAATGATATTTTGGAGTAAGAATGATTTTTTAATGTAAAAATGAATAATGAAAATATCAGATTCAAAGAATTTCATTTTACTATTTTGGTAAATTGCAAGTTTAATTGACATCTAAATCATGTAAATGCAAACTCTACTCAGAAAGTAATTTCAAAAGTACCATAATTTTTATATGACCTTGAAGTTGAAGCAATCTATTGCATAACTTTTCAAGAGAAGTCACATAGAGGAAACCTCATATTTTCTTAAATTTATTAGTGCTCCTTGGTGGTCTAAACTCTTGGGGGTTTTTTCAAGGTTTCTTTTCAAAGCAATAATCTTACTTAATTGTTTAATGTTTGTTCTCATATAAGTCAATTTGAGTTCTTTCTAGTAACAATAGGAAATATATAATGGCAAAGAGCAGTGAAACATGACGAGGAAACTCAAGTATCCTAGTGTTGTATTTCTATATAATGATGTGAAGATAATGCTTTTAGCTGCATGACCATCATATTAGCCACACGTCATAAAAAACAAACTTTATAAAAGAGGTCAAATTCATTTAAAACAATTTTGTACCCTTAGCTAGAGTGAGGCATTAATCCTTAATATTGTGATTTTTTTTCTTTCATTGAAAGGACCCTGAATCTTCCATTTTCTGACAGGAGACAAAAGATTTTTCAGACTACAAAGGTATAAATCAGATGAAAATATCAAGGAAACATGCTTTATAGCCTTGGGTTTAATGTTTAAAATAAAATGGTCAGACTTTATGCCACAAAGATTTCAGCTTTAAAGATGGTAAATGAAATCATATGAGTCCATTTTATTTCTTTAGCTTTCAATATGAAAATTTAATATTTCTAATAATTTCATTAAAACTTTTACTCTTTTTCTTATAAAAGTTAATAATCCTTACGTCTGTTAGACCTTTATTAATAAACTATGAAAAATTATTTTTCTTCATGACAGACCAAGTCATTCTAAGAAAGATATTTCCAAGCTGTGAGACGATAGAATGACACTTCTTCTTACCCATTAAGTAAAATACAGTTTTGGGGTTTGAAGGAGTTAAGGTATTTTCTAAATCGTCTTCCTTGTTCCAGAGGAATTAGTTGCTTTTCTAACAAGGCTTGCCCAATATTTGTCAACTTAATAATTTTTTTAAAATATTTACACTTTAAGAATAATCCTAAGAAGAAAATCCTTGAGGGAGTGAGATAAGTAAAAATTGAAACTCCCCAAACATAAACAAATATTTCCTTTATTTTAACATAATCAAATCTTTGGGGATATGTATATTTTTAATATTTTTATATGTATATTTTTTAATGGATGTACATACTCTCACATACTGTTTGAATAATCTTAGATTCTTAGTTCATAACTGGATATTCAAATTTGCGTCTAAATTCAGTGTCTTTTATCTGTAATATTGCTCTGAGGTAATTTTCCCAGCTGTTTGCCAATATCAAGAATGCATATTTTTCTATCATAAATCTTGGAAGTGCATTTTTACATAGAGTTTGTTTTTAGAGGGGAGAAAATATTGTGACTTGCCATCTGTATTATTAGAGAACAAATATTGGGGTTAATTTGTTTCTCCCATTCCTTTTGCTTGTTTACTAAAGAAATCACTTTATGTTTAACTTTAGAGTATACAAACACTATATATATTTTTAACTGAAAAAAAAAAAAGTAAGATTCCTACAGTAGCCAAGTGTATATGTTTCAACGCTAGGATAAAAATTCAGATTACTTCGAGTCTTGCAAATCATTCATTAATAAGCCACTGGTAACACATACCATCTAAATCTTCTGAAGAGATATAGACAGATCTTTATCAAAACTATGTGGTAAGCCTGGTGCTAAATATAAGTATAACTGTGCCTTTCCATGCCTGCAATTTTCTGAAGTCCAAAAGTTCTTCAGATGGTAGCCGGCAAGATAATACTCCCTCTACATAATTTAAATGCATTCCTCATCTGATTCAAATGTAGGGCTACACATTCTCTACTTCAAAATCACATTCCCTTCCAATATCTGATTGTTTTATGGATCAATTGAGTTTAAGGATGGCTCTTACCTCTCTGTCCATTGTAATAGCTGTATCTTCCATTCAAATTGCACATTGGAATTTACAGAATGATTTTGCATTTATTGTCTTCTTTGATTATCTGAGCAACTTTATGAGAGGGAGGAGAGATTTTTACCAAAGAGCTTTCCTTTGCCTTTCTTGCCCCTGAAATAACCAAGTAAACTCCTTGAAAGGATTGTTGAGCGTTCTACTCTATTTTTTGGTGGTATGCTAGTTTTTACGTATAGTTTCATCTAAAATCCAGTAAAAAAAAAAGTACCTCCTCCCTCATCTTAAATTAATGATTTATTTAATATTTTGAACCCCGTTTCAATTCACAAAAAGATTTGAGTGCTTCGCATTGAAAGGAATAGGTTTGATAAAATTGTAAAGCAGGAGATAAAAGATAAGAACACAATACTAGTGGGGAAAAGAATAAAAGAGGCTTGAAGAAGAACAGAAATGTCCTACAGTGGTGGTCCAGGGTTTACCAGAGCTGATGTGCTCACCTCTTCACACACCACAGTCAGACATCAAGTTGCCAGTTTGAAATTGGCCATGGCAAGAGTATTTACACCATGGAAATGTACATAAGTCAGGATTTTTTTTCCAGATAGTCAGTTTATCAGCGCCTTGCCTTAAGCCTAAATTAACCTTTGTGTTAAAATAACCGATATATAAGCTTCATTTTATTCTCCTGCACAGCTTTGTAAACTTAAGTAAGACTGTTTCAGCACTGCCTCAGTCCGTGAACAATGGGTGCTGATGAGGGAATACTATCTCTTTTGTATTTGTTCATGTTTTCATTTAGGAAATATTTGGTGAGGTGGTAGAACATAACAGTTTACATTATTTCTCCTCCAATCAGATAATCTCTGCTTTGCCTCTTTTAGTTGCACATTTGGAGCAAGTTACTCAAATCCTCGTGCCTCTGTGTCCCTATCCAGAAAATAAAGATAATAATAAAATAGTATTAAACTCTAGAGTTGTTATAAAGTTTAAACAAGGTAATGCTTGCAAATTACTTAGCGTGGTTTCTGGCACATAGTAAGAGCTCAATACATGTTACCTTTTATGACAAGCCTTCCACTGTGAGACACTTTGTCTTACTTTGTAAGACACTAGAAATACCAAGAGGAAGTCCCTGCCTTTAAGAAGCTTACAGTCTAGTGGAGAATTGGTCTAGTTCCTAATTTACATATCTGACATTTTGCTGTGACTAATAATGTAGCTGCCCAATATTTTACTCATTTATAATTCAGTCTAAAAATGTGTGTTTTTAACATTTTTATTTATTTATTTATTTGAAGCGTAGTTGATTTACAATATAGTGTTAGCTTAAGGTATACAGCAAAGTGATTCAGTTATATACATATAATTTTTATATCTGTCTATATAATATTTTTCAGAGTATTTTCCATTTTAGTTTATTACAAGATATTTGAATACCCTGTTTTATACAGGAAATGTGTACTTTTAAAAATCTAAGGTCCAGCGAGTATTAAACCTGTAGGTTGCAATAGAAGAGTTTAAGGTAGTTACAGTCTTATTTAATTATCATTTTTATTCATTTTTAATTCCATGAATATTCTTGTAGTTTTTGTTAAACTTTTGTTAATTTGTTTTCAGGTACCCTAAACATACAGCATAAGAGCTTTGCTTTCTTTAAGTGTTGCCAACGTCTCTATACATTTCCTTCTTCAGAAAAGTGTTTAGTGCTAGGATTTTGTTTTCGCTTTTGTTTTTGCTTTGAATTTTATTTATTGTTTTATACAGCAGGTTCTTATTAGTTATCCATTTTATACATATTAGTGTATCTGTGTCAATCCTAATCTCCCAATTCATCCCACCACCACCACCCCCCAACCCCGCTTTCCCCCCTCGGTGTCCATATGTTTGTTCTCTACATCTGTGTCTCTATTTCTGCCTTGCAAACTGGTTTAGGATTTTGTTTTTAAGAAGAGTTTATTATACTTTTTGTAGCTTTAGTATTTTGTAATCATTTCAAATAGATGTTCCACACTGTTTAGTTTTATTGAAGCATTGTTTTCTTTTAGAGAAGATGTTTTGGAGAACTGAACTTTGGAACATGACAGATATTATTAACACTTGACACATATTGAGCCAAAGAGTCCTTAGTGCTCAAGCCATTCCTTGATACCATATTGGATTCATATGGAATTCATATGGACAGCATATATTAAAGGTTCTACAGCAGCTAATTGCTGCCTGGAACAATGTAAAAGGGACAAGTCAATCCACTCTCTAATGTGCCATCCTGTATCAAATATCACAGTTCAAATGGTAAAAAGCCTAGGGAAAAATAGAAACATGAAAGTTGATTCCATTTGACAAATATAAAGTTTGTATAAAATAAATCATGTACACCCATACGTAAATTATTGTGACCATAACAGTTTTTACATAGGCAACTGAATGTGTATATACTTTTTTCCCCATAGGCATGAGATGTCAAAAGAATATTAGTACCTGGAATAAGAAGCAGCTGGGAAGCTGTAAATTCTAGAAAATAACCGCTTCTAGTATCTTCCCTCTGTGTAGGTCATAACTTAAACCCTATGTGACTGATTTATTTTGTTTATGCTTGAAAAAAGTGGGGAAGAGAACAGTTGAAGAGGGTACTGTGACTTTGAGTTAGCTGGTCTCTATCTAGGATATCTTTTATCCTCTCATTTGTACTTTTCTAGTCTGTTTTTGCATTTGCTACCTTCAGAAGATAAATTGTACAATCCTAAATGTAGATTTGACATGGACCAATTGCTACATACCAGAAGTTATACACCCCATAAAACACTTCCTAAAAGCTCTGAATTGCTGGGTATCTCCTAGCAGCTCTCCAAATTCATTTGAAGCAGGACAGACCTCTTTGTCAGGTGGGTATGGTCGAGGTAAGCATGGGTCCTGCCAGCATTTGAAAATTATAAATACTTTCCTAAAGAACTAGAACAGTGGGTAAATACAGTTAAGCAAAGAGGCCTTAAAGAGACAAGACAATGCCGTGAAGAGCGTTCAGTTATCAGGAAACCAAAAGAGTAATTAGAATAAGTTACAGACTTATTTAAAAGAAAAGCCAAATGTGGAAAAATAGAGGAAATGTTGAAGAAAAGGGGAGAATTAGTACTATGAGTGATAGGTCCTCAGTATATTGTGGCTGGTTTCATGCTCAGAGAACAGTGAAGGTAAGAAAAGCCAAAAGAGTGAGTAATAAAATGGCACAAGATATTTTATAAAAATGTTCATTTCCAAAGTAAAATTTGTATGACAGGAAGACTACCAAATTATTCCAAGTCTAACTTCAACTTCTTCGATAGAGGTGACCATGACCTCCTTCTCCCTAGAAAGGAGGATGGGCTAAAAAACCTCTTGGATTTTTTCTGGAGTGTTTTCTGACACCAAATGACAGAGCTGTTTTGTTTTGTTTTTCTCACATCAGCCAATGCTCCAGTACCAACTGGGTGTCCAACAACTCAGTTCAATTCTGACACTATCTGGAGTTAGCCCAGACTCCACAGATGATGGGCTCAGTCCTACAAGACTGTCTCCCTTACAGGTACCAGCTACAAACGGGGTGCCCACGCTACCCACATTTCTTCTTCCCACAAGCTCCCCGTCAGGCTCAATAACTCATAGAAAGACTCACAGAACTCAGCAAACTGCTTTACTTACTATTACAGGTTTGTTATAAAAGCTATAACTCTGGAGCAGTTGGATGGAAGAGATGCACAGGGCAAGGTATGGGAGTTAGGGGGACATGGAGCTTCCATACCCTCTCTGGGCACCTCCAGCACTTCCACACCCTCCAGCACCTCAATGTGTTGACCAACCTGGGAGCTCTCCGGACTCCATTGTTTAAGGTTCTATGGAGGCTTCTTAGGCAGCTATGATTGATGAAATCATGGCCATCGATGATTGAATTCAACCTCTCATCCATCTCCCCTCCCTGGAGGTTGGTGGGTGGGACTGAAAGCTCCAATCCTTCAATCACATTTTTTGGTTCCTCTGGCTACCAGCCCCCATTCTGAAGCTAGCTGGGGGCCCACCAAGAGTCCCTTCATTAGCATAAACTCAGGTAAGGTTGACAGGGCTCATTATGAAGTACAAAAGACACTCCTTTCACTCAGGAAATTCCAATGGTTTTAGGAGCTCTGTGCCAAGATCCAGGGCCAAAGACCAAGTACATTTTTTGGTATAGCACAGACCACATCATGCAGTCCCTCCCATAAACTAAGTCAGGGGCCTCAGGGGATTGACTCCTTTCTGAGACCAAATTAGACTTTTGGAACTATTGAAAAGCAATGCTTCTCATCTTTTCCAGGAGTTGTTGGAGAAATGAATACCCTACAGTGTGTTTCAAAACTTATGAACAAAGCAAAATGACACAGTTTTAGTGAGTTTAAAATCCTCCATTTAAAATCCTCCAATCCTCCATGGAAATGGTTTGCCCACATTGAATTTTACCTTCTTTGCATCCTGTGATTAACACAGGAGTTTTGCTCTTGACTGAATTCATCTATGCCCACATGTTAAAAGATGGTCTCCGCCTTCTCCTCCTCCATTCTGAAAAGTGCTTTCACTTCACTCTGAAGGGTGTTGGTTGTTCTTGCAATACTCACAGCTGAGGGAGAGTGCTTGCTGTGAAAGCGCTCTCCTTAGGTATCTCTCTGTGAATGTATAGGTGAAGTTCACCAGCCTCCTGTTTCAGGGTGCTCACAGCAGGGCACGGCCAAGATGGCTCAAGTCATCAATGCTTTGGATCCTTTTAAAAAATAGATTAAAATAGCCATGTGGTAGGCAGGAAATGCCCCTCCCCCAAAGATGTCCTCATCCTAATCTCCAGAACCTGTGAATACGTTACTTTACATGGCAAAGGGGAATTGAGGTTGCACTGGAATTAAGATTATACTGAATTATCTGGGTGGGTTCAATGTCATCACAAATTCTTAAAAGTGGAAGGGGGAGCAGAGGTCAAAGTGATGAGATATGAGACGGATTCATCCTGCTGTTATTGGCTTTGAAGATGGAGGGGGGAGGACATCAACCAAGGAATGACAGATGGCTTCTAGAAGCTGGAAGGGACAGGAAATGGATTCTCCCCTAGAGCCTCCAGAAAGGAACACAGCCCTGCAAACACATTTATTTTAGCCCAGTAAGACCCATGTTTGATTCTAACTTACAAATTTTAAAATAATAGATTTGGATCGTTTTGAGCCACTAAGTTCCTGGTGGTTTTTTATAGCAGCAAGAGAAAACCAATACACCTGCTATTGTATCTGAGCTAATAATTCTCAAACAAACCTATTTGTCATTTCTAAACAGCAAAAGGTTCCAGTCTAAGAAGCACAGGTTTGCACTAGGAGGGGCCCACATTCGTTTCCAAGTCCCCTTGTTCCTTTCCTGAGAGTGTGCCAGCGAAACATAGACGCGTAAATGACAATTAATAAATGACAATTAATAATTTATGTTATAAAACCAAGATTTTTTTTCTTTTTCTTACCAAGTTTTAGAGTGGAGAAACCTCGGTGATACTGTGTCAGAAGTTACCCAGAGTTGGTATTTACTCTCCTTAATACTTGTGTTTGGGCCATACATATTTCTAATAGTGTAGCACTGTTTAAATACCCTCACCCCAAATCAGCATCATAAAGCAGTTATGGGAGGAATGAAACAACTGAAAACTTACTTTGTTATCTGCTTCCATGGGTAAGTTCCTGGAGGGCAGGAATTGGTTCTCACCGATTGTCTTATCCCTGGTGCCAAGTACAATGCCTAACACGTAGTAGGTATTCAATAAATATTTGTCGAATGAATGTTAAATACACAATTGTTTTGACAAGGGGGTAACAAGGAATATCTTGAATTTAGCAGTGCATTATTTACTTTAATCTATGTTTCCTTGCTTTCTCTATACCATAAGGCTGTTGTCTAGATCACTGAACTTGAAGCCAGTCACTTGCCAAAGGGTCACTAAGCAAACTATGGAAAAATGAGAAATGATGCTCCCAGCTCAGTGCTGCCCAGTCCTGTTTCCTAAAAGACACAAGTCAATTGCCAAATATGAAATATGAAGGCACAGGAATGGAAAAATGTATATATATTAAGGCAAATTTTAAAGAAGTTGGAAGTCAGAAAAAAATTAACTTTAACCACATTGAAAGTATGAACACACTGGAGTGTTTTCTTTAAAATATCATAATGAAAGGCCATGCCCCACAATTTCTCTTAAAAAAGAAAAACATACTTCTTGTTAGAATCACCTTATGATTCTCTGTGTTTTTCAATAGATGCTTCATTTTCTTCAAAGAGGAATATTCGTAGTCAATTGGTTAGAACTTCCATGTGTTCACCAGGGAAGAGTTTATCTCAAAACTGTAGGACTAGATCTGATCTTGTACTTACGTGAAAGTCATCAATACTCTTTGTTTTGGGGTTTTGTCTCTTTTCTGCTGACCCTGTGAAATTGTTCCTGAGAGCTGAATGAGAATTAGAACGGCAGTTAACTACTTATTAAAAGTCCCTAAGGAGGGTTTTATGATTTACTCTGAAACATGGGTTAATCTCAAGGTTCCAAAGTGTAGAGGGACATTATTTTCAAATCATTCAGCTACCTGATTTTGAGGAGTCATTGGTGCTTGGTGAGGGGCTGTCCAGAAGTTGATGTGGTATTTGAGAGGGCTGAGCACGGGGAAGAGAGGGGCTCATGGTAGCCTACGATGATGCTTGGTTGAGGCTTCAGTCAGTGAGCTTGAAAAAAAAAAGAAAAAAAGCATTACCCAAACAGAGGAAACCCTGAAGTATTGCTTGTAAATTACTTGTTGCCTATTTGGTTCAGGCAGTGATATACGCTCCCAGAAGCACGATGTGCACACAAAGTTATCAGTATTAGTAACGAAGTACAAAGTGTAATGTGAATATTTGGACACATTGCTGCTTCTCACATGACTAAGGACAACATTTTGGACATTGGGTTAACAGTTTTCAAAAGTATGATGTCAGAAGTCAGTGTCTTTTTGAAAGGTGTGGCTCCCGGCTCCACGGATCTTCCATTTGCCATTCTACGAATGTGTCTGTCTCCCTTTTAAGACAGCTCGGCTGAACTAATTAAATTCACTAGAGGTTCATTCTCCCCAGATGCTCAGCAGAAACAATTCAGTAATTTGACATTTCTGGAAGAAGGGCATGGTTTCAATTCCATAAAGCTACACATAACGAGGGGAAAGGATGGGAAGGAATAAGAAGACAGTCTAACATTGACACAAGGGCTTTCTGCTGAGCCTGGGAGAGCTGGGCTGCTGGTCCAGTCCTGACTCCAGGGGCAACACTCAGGCTGTCAGGCGGCAATGTGCCTGTGAAGACTATGGTTGAAGCCACCACAGAGGGTCTGGAAGCCTCAGATGTCTAGTGGTGGTTCTGGCATTATGGCCTCTGACCCTGGTCCAAAGTTAAACCTTCTTCGGAAAAAAAAGAGAAAAAGCATTATGCAAACAGAGGAAACCCTAAAGTATTGCTTGTAAATTACTTGTTGCCCATTTGGTTCAGGCAGTGATGTACGCTCCCAGAAGCACGATGTGTACACAAAGCTATCGGTATTAGTAACAAAGTACAAAGTATAATGTGAATATTTGGACACATTGCTGCTTCTCACATGACTAAGGAAAACATTTTGGACATACTTCTCCATCTTTATGATTTGTCAGTAACATACTTTAAATGGACAGCATAACTCTGCAGGCTAATTCAAGCTAAATCTCCTGAGAGCAGTCATATATCCTTCCTTCCCAATCTCTGAACATTTAAGAGTTGTGTTATACGATATAATTTTAAAAGCTAGTTTCGAGAGACACTCTAGGATATTTACATGTAGAACGTTAAATTTTTTCATCAATATAGCTATGAAAGTGAGTATTTCTCTGAAATGACTTGAGTCATTAGTCATGTTTCTAAACCACCCAGAACACTATTTCACACCTGGAAGTTGACTTTAAAAAAATGAAATCATGTGTAATGATTACACAGATGTAAATCCTATAACCTGAAAAATTCAGGACATTTTAAAATGACTTTTTTGATTTATATTCTTGTCATTCAGATGTCTCATTCTGTTTCCATATTTGGCCCTTTAATAAAAGTCACTGATGCCCCTCTAAATTCATTCGTGTGATAGGTGAATCTTTAAGGTAAACGACTGTCTTCTATCACTTGTGGATTTATTTCAATCTCTTTTCCCATCTGTCTCTCTACAGTGCATGAATTCTATGTTCCTAATTCCCGAAAAGCAACCAGCAGTTTTAAACGATGTTTCTAGCCAGCTCAAATTGTCTTTCCGATGATTTGATTAAAAACTACAAAGAACTACTTTCAACAAAAGCTTCTTATAGTGGAACGCAAACATTTGTGAAGTGGGTTTGCAGTACTTACCCTGCATTCACAGCTTTAGAGGGAAATATATGCGGAGAGGAATTAATCACAAACTAAATCCCACCCCTAGGCCTCCTTACACATCTATCAAGGAGGTTTACATGTGCAGTGGCTTTTCTACAATCGAATCTTAGTTACACATCCCTGTTTTCAATATCTCATAAGAAAGGCAAGAGATGTTTATTTACTGAAGATATAAGAAGAAAAACAGCAATGTTGAGTCAATATTAAAATCATCATAACAAGATGACCCAAAAAACCAAGGCTCATTCATAAATCCTAGTCATAGAGACTTACCCTTCAGCGAGTTTGTTCTTGTGCTTAAAATTAATCATGTCGTGATATGCAAATGAAGAAGCTGCCTTTTTTGACCTTTGAATCATAATCTGGTAGGTCTGGGATATTTGCATCCACTTTATTATTTACACACTCTTAAAGTTTGGATGTTTTCCACTTTGGATGGCATACCTCTGAAAGCAGTTTTTCTCTAATCTGGGAAATAAAACAAACAGTGTTTATTAAAAGTGAACTTTTATGCCTAAAGCTTTAAATTCACAAATCCTTGTAGCACACAAACTACAAACAGTTCTGTGCTCTGTTAGTAACACATGCTATTCTGGGGGACAGAGGCAGGAGAGCGTTTCCATGATTGAGCACAGCCTTGTGAAGAAATGGCAGTATTAGAGACTTTTTTTCCTCTAACACTTCTAAGGAGTAACTTACAGCTTTTTGCCATAAGGATGTTGTGCTGTGGAATGAAACAGCGTGTATAAGGTGATGTCCTAGCGGCAGTCGCAACCTTCAATTTCTGCCACGTTTTTCGCCGCTGTGCATAACTCAGCAGAGTACAGAGGAAGTGCTCCCTGGCTCACCAGAATATGAACTTGAAGTCTCTGATCTAGATAATTTTAGATACTTTGATTTCATTATAGAAATTCCTAGACTACTTGTGGGATAAAACAAATGCTAAGACCATATTGAGTTTCATCGAGCTGAATTAGCAGAAAATAAAGATAAAATGCCTTTCTATTTAAGCACACGATGATGTTTTAATTGTTACAGCATTTGGCATGCCTAATGTATACAATTCTTGACATTCATACAATAACAAAAGAAGGTTGTTTGGGATTTTTCTTTTATTTCCTAGTGTCTCCTTTCCCCTCTAGGATTTCTCCCACCCCCATCCCAGCCCTGGCTTTTAGCTCTCCTTTCATTTCTCCATTTTTCTATAAGGAAAAAAACTCTAGGCAGCGAAGGGATATATGTAAAAATACCTCATTTCCATGTAGAGAGGCCAAGGCTGCTTATTACCCAGCTATGATGAACAGACCACCACGGTTGTGACAACTGATGTAGATGCCTCCAGGGTAAAACAAAGGTTTACATATTACACAAGCAATTTAACTGTTTTCTAAACAGATTGCCAAGACAGTGGGAGTTGGCAGCCCACACTGTGTTTTAGGTTTTGGAGACTTGGATTAGAAGTCACTGCTGATTATGAACCTTTTTATTTGTCTTCTGCGAACTACAGGCAACCTAGTAACCCAGCAAAGAATTCTTCACAGCACTTAAACTTGTCTTCCTAGCTTCCCCAGATTACATACACAAATCACTTGACAAAAGTGGTGTAAGGGTCTTGCGCATAGATAACCACACAAGACAATTGTCTTGTTCTAACCCTTAAAGAGTTCCGCAAAGTGAAATGTTTTATAATCCTTTTTGTGCAGTAGGCAAGGAAGAAAAGAAAAGAGTTTGGGCAAAGATTATCCAGGAGAAAGAAAGAGACTCTTTTGGGGGTTCCAGTTGAAACACAATAAAGAACATAATTAACTTCACAATTCTTTGTGTTTTTCATTTGACTGCAGGGAGGAGATGAAAGAGGACTACTAAGCCTTGCATTCCATCCCAATTACAAGAAAAATGGAAAGCTCTATGTGTCTTATACCACCAACCAAGAGCGGTGGGCTATGGGGCCTCATGACCATATTCTCAGAGTTGTGGAATACACAGTATCCAGGTACCAGTAAAAGACGTTTCATCTTATTTTCTCATTATCTCTTTATAATTTTTTGTTTAGAAGTTACAAATAATTAACCATCAGGTGGCAATAATTAAACCCCAGTCTCCATCTGGCTTAAAAATCCCGTGTGTGTCTTTAAGGAAAATTGCGAAAAATGGTAGCTTTGGCACTTTTCCACAATTCTCTTTCAACTTAAATGCCACTTTGGAAACCTAGAGGCTAACGTAATTTTTCAGTAATTTTTATTGGCTACATTTTCAGTATGTTTGCTTATTTACATGCCACGTGTTTGCTTCCCCCTTTGTGCCCTATTTACTTTCTGCGGGTTCACCTTACATCTTTCACAATCATGGTTTGTTTCCTCCCCACCACCTAGAAAAAATCCCCATCAGGTTGATTTGAGAACAGCCAGAGTGTTTCTTGAAGTCGCAGAACTCCACAGAAAGCATCTGGGAGGACAGCTGCTCTTCGGTCCTGACGGCTTTCTGTACATCGTCCTCGGTGATGGGATGATCACTCTGGATGATATGGAAGAAATGGATGGGTTAAGGTAAAAAAATAAAACAAAAAAACAGGTGCCCCTTGATGGTAAAATGTTTTAAGTGAGTTATATCACTTATGTCTTTGAATTATATCACCTCGGTTAAATATTCAACTTTTATTATCAGCATCTGCATTTATAACATGAAGAGGAATTCAAATAAATATGCTGGTACAATATTTTTGAAAGTCGCTCTACTGAGATGTCCTAAAACGAGTTCCTGCTGTGGGGTTTGTGCAGTAGCTGCCCTGCACATCCCTGCTGCCTTCGACACTCTACCTAATGGACCAACATTGTCCAGCGGAGCTTCCTGGGGGACATGAAACACGTGGTTTGGCAAAAAAAAAAAAAACATTTTAGAGGACGGATGCCAAAAGCAGCACACCACCAATGCTGCAGCCTTCAGCCACCGTCGAGCTGTGTCTCGGTGCTGCCACTTGTCTGAAACCAAACTGCCTCTGGTTTCATTTCCCACGATATGGAATTTGGAACTTTGATAATTTTGTCTCCAATGGGGGGCGGGGGGTGGTTTTTTTAGCCATAGGGCAACTGCCCTGCATTGAGTGTAGGTGCAATACGTAACAAAAACGGAAAGCACTCACGTTGTCCTCCGATTCCTCAGCGACTTCACAGGCTCCGTGCTCCGGCTGGACGTGGATACTGCCATGTGCCACGTGCCTTATTCCATACCCAGGAGCAACCCGCACTTCAACAGCACCAACCAGCCCCCAGAAGTGTTTGCCCACGGCCTCCACGATCCAGGCAGGTGAGAACACAAGCCCGTCCTCTCTCCTGCGTTACAGCAGGGCCGGGATTCGCAAAGTGGGGAAAGAAAGAGGGTTTCCGGGCGCGGAGCAGCCAAGAGTGGTATCCAAGGTTATGCCTCGCAAATTACACTGGTTCATTATCTTACCCAGTATCTTGCCCTCTTTCTTCTATTAATGTGTGAAGCAGATGGAGAAGGCAGATTAGACAAGGCAGAGGACAAGTTCACAGAGAAATATCGCCTTAACATTTTGGAGAGTTATTATTGGATAAACACTGGTGGACGGGTGTCAGGATGAAGACTTCAATCTGAACAATTCAGACAGATAATAAACTTGGTCTCCTTAAACCGCTCTAAATGTTCATTTCCTTATAAATACATTCAGTGAGGATGGTAATAGCCACCTTGCAAGGATGCTGTAATGATTAAATACAGATCTGTAAGTGAAGAATCAAATAGAGTATCTGACACACGTGATGGATTGTAAATAAATTATGGTTCTTATTATCATAGCTTCACTTAACAGATGATGACGCAGTGTCATTTGGAAGGAATTGAGCTAAATGTTAACATTTTTTTACTTGAAAGAAATTACAAATACTAAAGGAATTCAGATTGACCGTTTACTACAATGAACCATAAAGAAAGGACCGCTAAGAAGAATGTAGAATGAGAAATTTGGAGTATACTTGAAAAATGCTAGGAAGTGTAATGTAGCAATTCTGTGATGAAAGCTTTATCTAGTCTGTGGTCTGTTATTCATACTAAGGGGTATCTGGCCACATTTATTCATTTACTAGTTATTATTGCTATTTAATATTTATTGAGTGTTCACTACATGCAAGGTGAGTATTTGTCGAACTTTTTCTTTTTATAATCCCTCCTGCCCTTCATCTCCCCTCCATCAAAGTCCAAGTCTACAGTTCATCTCCTTTTTGGCATCTCAGCAGATCTTAAAATCTGGGCGACAGGGACTACTTAAGGTGGCTTCAGGATGTGGATGAAACTGTCACATTCCATTCCTAGAGCTCAGAACCGGCAGATACCACCACAAAGCAGCACTTTGAAGTCGAGCAGCCTGAGTCACCACAATCCCACTGGAGCCTTCATGCAACCTTCCCGGGGGGTCCCGACCCTCAGTGTGAAAACACAGGGCGAGGTGCCTTACAGACCTTACGTGTGGCAGGATGCCTGTGCTGTGGAGTCTTACCTCTTCCCACGGTAGAGGGCCTAACAGTCTGCCTCCCTCCAAGAGTATTTCAAGCAAAGGAGGATTTAATAAAGCAGAAAGGAAACTAAAATCATTATTGGCTAAAAGTAAAGCTGGCTTTTACTAAGCACCTTGGTGCAGAGTAGCAAACCACGTATCATGTGCCCATCATCTGATTGATAACTGTCAGCCAGCACTCTGAGGTAGCTGGCATCGGGCACCTCCCCCGCCTTTTTTTTAAGGACTTTAATCTTTAGGTCAGTTTTCAGTTCACAGCAAAATGGAGCATAAAGCACAGAGATTTCCCATATAACCCCTGCCACCTCACATACATAACCTCCCCCACCCAAGTGGTACATTTGTTACAATTGATGACCCTACACTGACACATCATTACCACCCAAAGACCATAGTTTACATTAGGGTTCCCTCCTAGGGTTGTACATCCTATGGGTTTGGACACATGTATAATGACATGGATCCATCCTTATAGTATCATACGGAGAAGTTTCACTGTCTGTGCTCTTTTTTATATGAGACTAAAGGTTAAAAAAGGCAAAGGCCAAGTGGTTCTTGGTGGATTTGATATTCAGTCAGAGTTAGACCTCATGGTCTCCAGCAACTCCACCTTTGGGAGACCTGGCCAAAGGTCTCTTTGCTCTTTCTTTGTTAGAAACACAAAGCTTTTTTGGTCATAGTTTCTCCATTTTCAAAAGCAAAGCAGTACAGGAAAAATTTCTCACCCTGTATGGACTTGGTTCCACCTTAAGTCACAGCAGGTCTGTGTCAGGATCCCTGCCAGACATTGTATCCTGCGAATCACTGAATTAATGAGGACAAGAAAGTGACTGTGGCCACAGAACCACTAACCCACCTTTGGCAGGTCAGGCTAATATGAATAGGATCATTTGGAGCCAACAGGTTTTGTTTCACTGTTGTTGTTGCTTAATAATTGCTGCATATGTCTCTTATGTCTCTTAAGCCCCAGAATCTACTCTCAGATTTTTTTTTTAATTTTGTAATTTATTTAATAGCCCCAATGATTTTGTTTTTGTCATTAGTGTATTTTATTGGCCTAAAACAGTGATTCTCAATGGGATGATTTTGCCCCCAGAGGACATTTGGCAATATCTAGAAGCATTTTTGGTTTTCACAAATTGGAAGGAGGGGATCATGCTACTGACATCGAGTGTAGGGAGGTCAGAGATGCCGCTAAATAGCCTACAATGCTCAGAACAACCCCCGCTTCCCCCCAAAAGAAAGAAATATCTGGCCCCAAATGTCAATAATGCCAAGCTGGAGAAACCTAAAAACAGTGCAAGACTGTTTTCCAAATTTGTGAGAACTTCAAAAATGTTATTCAACTTCATTCTTCCCCCAACCCAAACTCCCCATACCTAGTCACTCACTGACTTAAACATTCAACAAATATTGAGCCCCTCTTATATTCCTGGGTTTGAACTAAGGAGTAGAAATACAGTGATAAAGAGGTCGGAAGTGGTTCCTATCCCCATGGACTTTACCGTCAGTGGCTTAAGTCACAGAAATATTCTGGCCCCAGATTGGGGGGTGAACACAAAGTCAGAATCCACGTGAAAGACCTCAATGGTTGTGGGGATCAGCTTTATTTTATTCCTTGAACTGGAGTGCGTGCTTTCCTTCGTTAGAGCAGCCCACACTTTAGAACGTAGTGATTCTATGTAAGAAACACAAAACTGATACTATAACTATTACAGGTTATCTGTGACTTATGATGGGGTTAAGTCCCAATGAAGCCATCGTCAGCTGAAAATACCGTTAAGTCGAAAATGCACTTAATGGTCCTCACCTACCGAACATCATAGCTTAGTCTAGCCCACCTTAAACGTGCTTAGAGCACTCACACCAGCCTACAGTTGGGCACAGTCTTCTAACACAGAGCCTATTTGATGTTGAATAGCTCATGTCATTTATTGAGTACTGTACTGAAAGTGGAAAGCAGAATGGTTGTGGGGATGCAGAATCGGTGTCAGTGTATCGTTGTTTCCCCTCGTGATAGAGTGGCTGGCTGGGAGCTGCAGCTGCCACTGCCCAGCATCACGAGAGAGGATTGTACCACGTGTCATTAGCCCGGGAAAAGATGAAAATTCGCAATTGGAAGTATAGTTTCTGCTGAATGTGTACTACTTTCACAGCACCATAAAGCTGAATCATCGTTAAGTTGGGGACCAAGTGTTCTGTAGCACGTGTTGCAGATGTGAATTGATGGTGCCACCATTCTTACTCTTATACTTTACCAGTGTATTATACATGTGCTATTCCTTAACAACAGACTAACGAATGTTCTAAGTCAGTGTGCACATTCATGATGGAGGTAGATACCAAGAGAAATTAAAAAACACACTCCAGAGATCATTAAACTTCCGCAGAGTAAGCAAACAGGATGTTTCCTTCGGTGGTTTCTAGAGGTTCCAAATTAAATCGCCCATAGGATCCTTGCCAGCCCACAAAGGATTCCTATGTCAGGAATCTCTGGTCTGAGCTTAGAAGATACCCCGGTTGGAATTCATGGGTATCATCCCCATTTTGTCGCAGATGTGCTGTGGATCGACACCCCACTGACATAAACATCAATTTAACAATACTTTGTTCAGACTCCAATGGAAAGAACAGATCATCAGCCAGAATCCTACAGATAATTAAGGGAAAAGATTATGGTAAGTAGAGCATAATTTGTTGATTTGGCTTTAGTTTGGGCTTTGTTTTATTTTAGTATATTAATAAGAGAAAAGGATTTCTGCAAAATGAGCTTTTGGGAAAGCATCAAAATACTGGCCTAACCATGGTGAGGGCGTCAATTGCTCACTTTTTAAAGGTCCAGTGACTCTTACAAGCTCTTGGGGTTCCATTTGGGTAATTACCTTTCCCGTGGATTGAATGGTGCTCTGTAGGTCCAAAAAATTTAATGGACCTTCAAAAGTTAGCAGTTTATATTTTGCTCATCTGAGAATCGAGATGAATACCTTCTATTTATTTAATATATAAGGGAGAACTTGTCTTAACATCTTATATACAGAGGAAAAAAACAAGTGTTGAAGGTAAGAAATTTCTCAATACCCAACATACTAGTCTCAGCAATTAGGAAAATTATAAGTGTTTCAAATAAGAATGTATTTTTTAAAGGTGTTTATTTTAGAGAAAACAAAGTAATAGACTTATAAAAACATGACTTATTTACCCAAGTCATGAAGATGGAATGTTTAGATCTTATTTTTAATAACATGATTACTACAGTATTTAGAGATACATATTAAAATATAAAGTTAATATTTTTCAGTGTTTTTGTATATACTCCTTTTGGAGGAAACAATATATCAAATATGATTATGATTCAGGGAATATAGTAGATGAAGATTATTAAATTGATTGCTTCTTCTATTTATTCATTCAATACGGATATTTACTTAGTACCAGGAATGAAGCAGCTGTGTTGGTTCATGTGGTATTCAGTTATTTTACTTTATTTTTTTTCAGGTATTCATGTATGTGTGTGTGCATCTTATAAAAGCCAAACCAGAGAATAATGTGGTTAGAAAAAAAATCTAATGAGTCACTAGCTTGTGGGAATTTTGGCTATATTTGTAGATTAAACTAAATTCTACAATCACATTAATTGGGATTCAGCTGAAACTGGTTACAATATTGATGGCCTTACATTTCTGTATTAAACACACAGCCACAGAATCCTTTTACAATGTGTATATATATATATACACACAAACACATATATATATATGTACATACATATATAATTTTATTTGTTAATTATACCTCGATAAATCAGGGAAAGAAAAACAAATAACCACATCCACAACACTTACTACATGCCAGCTCCTGCAGTAAGCACTTTGCAAACTTCACTCATTTCATTTACAGAAAAACCCTATGTGGTAGGCACTCTTATTGGCCACATTGTACAAATGAGGGAACTGAGACACAGAAAGGTTGACTGTCACACCACGTAAAGTGACAGGACCTGGATTTGAACCTGACTCCAGAGTTCATGACCTTAGTCTTTCAGTTACGCTGCCTCTCAGTATCCTGGTTATTTAAAACATATCTGTTCTACTTTTTATAATATCATATTCACCATAATCACATGGGGAGGGGGAAGGACTTTAGAATTACTGTCTTTCCACAGAAGCTTTTGCCTAAAATACTTCCTGTTGATAGTGACTTATTTAAGTACGTAATAACTAATTTTCAGATTAATTTGCAGCTGACTTTGTATCTTTTCCATCGCAACTGGCATCCCTGTATTCAAGTACATAATGACATGCCTGGAAAGACTGAGATACATGTCTATCCACATGTAATTCTGAAGGAATGACTGAAATAGACTTTGTTAACCACATGACTCTATAAACAAAACTCTTAAAACATTTTAAATGAAGATATTACTTGACTAAGTGACAGTGTTTTAAAATATGCAACAAATGTGGTTTTGAAGACCTTTTATGTACCATACCTTTATTTTCTTTAAAGCTTGAACTTTTAAACATTTTATAAAATTTGAGAGGTCTGGCTCAGTTTACTAGGCATATGCAGAAGCATTTCTACAAAAAATTCAATATTAAAAAAATTAAGTATTTTTTTAAGCATTTTAGTTCTAAAGTCCATGATTTTGCAAAATATCCAGATTCTAATGTCATTGAAAATTTGATACGTCTTGGCAGTTATAATAACAACAAGCATTTGCAGAGCGTTTTTATTTCATTCCGCTATGCATGGAAGCCCTTTACATTATATTTAATTACATTATATTTACACAAAAGGGGTAATTATTTTCACTAAATATCTACAACTAGGATCCATCTTATGCATCATGGAACACATTTCAGAGTTAAAGTAACTTACTGTAATAATTGTGGTGTGGCCTACATTACTTTTCCTTTATGAAAATACGTTTCATTTGATCTAATGTTATGTTTATTTATTTCCAGAAAGTGAGCCATCACTTTTAGAATTCAAGCCATTCAGTAATGGTCCTTTGGTTGGTGGATTTGTTTACCGAGGCTGCCAGTCGGAAAGACTCTACGGCAGCTACGTGTTTGGAGATCGTAATGGGTAGGTTTCCTGATACCACAGTTTGATAGATCAAATGACATATCCATTGATTATTGGGCAAACCATCACAAAATATTCAAATGATTGCCTCCCTTTGGAAGTCAGGTGTGGGACACACATAAACATTATTATTTACTTTTAGTTCCACCATGTTTGGTGGGATAATTCAAGAACTTCCTAAAACATGCTTTTTAAACATACTTGATCCAATTCATAAAATAATTTTTAAGAGCAGAGAGGTCTTCAGATAGACACTTCATATTATTTAGAGTCTTCCCTTCATCCTTAACATAAATTTACCATGATCATGAGTAAATTGAAAACTGTGGTTTTACATGAGTTGTATAAATATTTTAAAAATTATCTGGAAGGCTAAGAATTTTTGCTTTTGCCAAACTTTTGGGACTTTTGGCAACAGACCTTAATTTGTCTCTATTCATAGGAATGCTACAAAATTAAATTTTAGCCTAAAGTTTAGAGGTCACATTGTGGATAATTATAAGAAACTCTGTGATGAAACCCAAAATGAGAATCTTGTTCCCCCCAAGTCACTGGCATTCAGGCATATGGCAGAGCTGATATGCTTGGTCGCTGAAAGGAACTAGAAAAGAGTACTGACCCCATGATCTTCCCCCATCCCTCTCTCTGATTAATAGCACAGCATGGAGTCTAGTCCTGGAGAGGAAGTATCATTCTCTGGATGAAGGGGAGGGCTTTTCTCAGACTCAGGTACTTTTAGTACCCCACCTCCAAACAAAATATTATCTTAAGTACTTTCTCTTCACATGGGAATTTCGGCGTATTCACACACATTATGGGCTATATTATTTTTCCCTTTAGAAGCCAGGTCTGTGGCACAACAATTACTTATTATGAGTTTTATTTTAAACATTTTATTGTGTTTTTTAGGCAAAAGCATATTTTCATCATAGGTTTCTGGTATGTTTTGTTGTAGGAATTTCTTAACCCTCCAGCAAAGTCCTGTAACCAAGCAATGGCAAGAAAAACCACTCTGTCTTGGCAACGGTGGTTCCTGTAGAGGTTACTTTTCAGGTCACATTTTGGGATTTGGAGAAGACGAATTAGGTACTGTACAAACTATTTCTGTTAAGTTCCCTTCTCAATCTTTGCCCAAGAGGCTCTGTTCTGCTCTGAAAAATAAGTATAACGATCTCATCCTCCATTTGTTGGAAATGTAATCTACAGCAAAGATGACCAATTCAGTATTCTCTTCCAATAAACTTTCTCTGGGGGTCTTTACATCTTATTCCCCCCCCCCCAGAAATATGAAAGTAATAAAGCAGAAAAATGGGAGTCAGGAACAAAAGAGAATTTTTGAGTCTTGAAGACAGAGAAAATTTTAAATGTCTACTGATATTTTTGATGCAGCTAAGTCATTTGTTTATATTCTCTATCTGAACCTTTGCACTTATCCATGTCTCTTGGAATAAATTAAAATTTGTTGTAATCTGAATCTCACTTTATCCCTTATTTTTTTGCCCATCGAGGCATGAAATTTGTGCAAGATAATCTGACTTTGTAGATCTGCTTTCCAACAGAATGGAAATTATCTTCTCATTGATAATCTCCAGGATAACATACAATTTATTTGTTGGTATGTTATCAAAATGTATGCAGCTTAACAAGCAAAAAGAAGCTGATATTGGAATGTTACCAATCAAAGGGTGAAATGCTACCAATTTTAAATTTCAGAGATAAATGTAGTTTTCATAATGATTCCCTTTAAAGAATAATATCCAAATAAACTATGGCTACCATGCTCCTTTAGCCTTGGAGATACATTTCTAGGTATTAAGAAAGAAAAGTTGTGTTTCTATCTAAATCAGGATTATTAATAATTTTTAAATTTTTAAAATAAATTTATTTATTTATATTTTTGGCTGTGTTGGGTCTTTGTTACTGCATGCGGGCTTTCTCTAGTTGTGGCGAGCAGGGGCTACTCTTCGTTGCGGTGTGCGGGCTTCTCATTGTGGTGGCTTCTCTTGTTGCGGGACATGGGCTCTAGGCTCACAGGCTCAGTAGTTGTGGCTTGCGGGCTCTAGAGCGCAGGCTCAGTAGTTGTGGTGCACGGGCTTAGTAGCTCCGCGGCATGTGGGATTTTCCCGGACCAGGGCTCGAACTCGTGTACCCTGCACTGGCAGACAGATTCTTAACCACTGCGCCACCAGGGAAGTCCCTAAATCAGAATTATTTACTCTAAACACGCAGATTTGGTTTTCCTACATCAAACAGAGAATTCATCAGAAATACATCCATGCCATTCACTTAGGTTACCAAGGGACTCAGACAAGTTTCCTGAAACACAACGCACAGATTTCAAAGCCGCAGGAATATAAGGATTCAAAGAAGAGAAGTCCAATCTATCTTTTTCTTGTTCTAGCATTGAAAGTATCTTGCATTTAGTTTTCCCTTGAAATTCTCCTACCCCATTCAAATGAACCAGAAAGATACTTTTTCTCGCTTAAATCTTCTGTAATTGTAATTTAAACGTCATTGGCAAACTCTGATTTTAAAATATAAATTAGGATCACATTGTTTGTGGCAGAGTTAGAGATGAGTATTTAGAATCATGTTGATGAATCATTTTGATTTCCCCAGACCTTACTGCCAGTGACTCACCATCATTCATCCTATTAGCATCACCCCCATTAAAATATCCAAATATCTGTCCACACTTAATACAGTGCTGGGAGGAGAACCAAGAAATGAAGCATATACAGTTCTTACTGTCCAAAAGCAACAACATAGTGTATATTTCATAATTAAAAATAAATATACTTTCACTCTTTAATGCAAAACTCTTTGGTTTTTAATTAAGAGTCATATAAGAAAGTGAGTTAGAGTTTTCATTTTTTAAAACAAAAAGTGTTGAGAGTCTTTTTTCTATGTGTGTGTGTGTGTGTGTGTTTTTAACTATAAAATTAGGATGGGTTTGTTGTAAGGACTAAATGCGGTAAACTACATAAAGTACTTGAAATAAATATGATTTTTTTTACTTACATTCCTTTGCCTTTTAACGTCATTTTTATTTTTTCTGTTGTGTCTGTGTTTTTAATGTAAATCCCATAACATCCTTTTCAGAAGTGAGAAAGCAGTAGGGTGTGCTTAATACACAATAATAAAGTAGAAAAGAGAAATATAGACTAAATCAAGACCTATTTCATGAATGAGAACCAAATATAAATTTTAAAGCCTTATAAACGTATAATCATAAATACAGCTTGTAATTCCCTATTCATGTGATCAGTTCTTTTTTTTTTTTTTTTTTTAATTAATTTATTAATTTATTTATTTTTGACTGTGTTGGGTCTTCGTTTCTGTGCGAGGGCTTTCTCTAGTTGCGGCGAGTGGGGGCCACTCTTCATCGCGGTGCGCGGGCCTCTCACTGTCGGCCTCTCCCGTTGCGGAGCACAGGCTCCAGATGCGCAGGCTCAGTAGTTGTGGCTCACGGGCTTAGTTGCTCCGCGGCATGTGGGATCTTCCCAGACCAGGGCTCGAACCCGTGTCCCCTGCATTGGCAGGCAGATTCTTAAACAGTGCGCCACTAGGGAAGCCCTGATCAGTTCTATATATTGAATTATATGGAAGGAGTGGTAATAAACGAGAGCGGTTCTCTCCTAAGAGGGTACTCCATCTGTTGTAGTTCATTCTCAGGAACACAGCCTGGCGTCAGGAATCAGAGACATGGAGCTGGGATTGAGCACAAGGGTCTCTCTCTCTCTCTCTCTCTCCCCCCAGCTATTTATTTTAATGTATTTTGTTTAAAAAGCTAAAAATTAAAAAGGAGTACCCAATGCCATCTGGCCTCAAATTATCAATTAACAGTAACAACTTGGTAACCAAACCTTTGAATCTTGGTGGAATAAATCAAGATAAAACTTACCATTCCACACTCATTCTACAGCTATTTATTGAGCACCTATTCTGTGCAAAGCTCTGTTCTAGGAGTTGGGGATACAGGAGCAGATAAAGAGATAACAATCTAAACTGTTTTCATGAAATTTACATCCTAAAGGAGGACAATAAACATAATTTTAAAAAAATACATTGTACATTAGTTGGTAATAAGTGCTTAGGAGGAAAATCTAGTTGTAAAGAGGGATAGAGATGGCTAGGAGTTGGGACAAGTGTACTTTTAAATAGAACAGTCAAGAAAGATGATATCTAAGCACAGACCTGAAAGGGGAACAATGCATCTAGTGGTGGTCTACTGACAGGAGCCTGAGATAGGACCTGGGACAGATGCTGAGGCGGGACGAACCTGGGACACCAGGGGCCTGAGACAGGAGGCTGGGACAGGAACCTGCCTTGCATGTCCAAAGTCCAGAGGTGAGGCTAGACACATTGCAGATGGGGTCAGAGTAGTAAGGGGGGACATTGTAGGCCACTGACAGGGCTTACCTTTGCTGGGAGAGAGATTAGATGCCATTGGAGGGTATTGAAACAGAGGAGTGCGATCCAATTTATATGATCTAACTTGCCTTTTAAGGAATCCCTGCGGCTGGTATGTTGAGAATAAACATAGAAGAATAAGAGTAGGAGCAGGGAGATCAGTTTAGGAGGCTGTTGCCATCTTCCAGGTGAGAGATTAATATCTGCTCGCACTGGAGTGATAGTGAGATGTGGGGAGAAGCGACCAGAATTTGGATGCACTCAGGCAAGTGATCTTCTGAGGATGTATGAATATATAATATATGTATATACATACACATACCTACATACACATACATATATACATACATATGATATATATATAATAATCTGCTAGGCAACAGAAGGTAAGGCTTTGTAATACTGTGAATTAACTTTTTGTATTTCTCTCTTCATAGGTGAAGTTTACGTTCTATCAAGTAGTAAAAGTATGACCCAGACTCACAATGGAAAACTCTACAAAATTGTAGATCCCAAAAGGTGAGGTTTTTTTTTTAATATTCCGTTAAGTCAAGTAATATTCTCTTAGTTATTCCAGTGCCTTCAAATTAGCGATGGAATTGCAATTAGCCCTCAACAAAGATGAACATTTCCGCCCTGTCCGTCTGCTAAGTGCCCTCCTGAGAGACCCTCAGTTCCAGTCTCTGAGGCCTAGACTTGAACACCCTGAACTTTAAAGGCCTTATTTCGACCACGTTCATGGCATCTTTGTTGTCATCTGAAAGCAGCATTTTATTTGTGGAATCAGGGTCCTCAGTTAAATGTCCCAGGAGGACCCTGATGAATGAGGCAGCAGCTTCCGCTCTCTTGTTGGAAGCAATAAACCCTCCTTTCCTTTCGAGAAAACCAGGAACATTCTGGCAGACCTTAGTATGCTTAGTATGACTTTTGTTAGGTAATCAGGATAAGTTATTTCGGCAGCTCAACACTGGAGCCTCATTTTATAACTGGATGTTCACAGCTTCTGTGACTCAACAGATGAAAACTGAAGAAATATTTTATTTATTTCAGCAAAAGGAAGATGTGAATGTTTTAATCCTTTAGAGAATATAATTATCCCTCTCCTGCTCTTCTCTACCCACCCACCCAACTTCAACACACGCACAACTTTCAAATTATCTTGAGTCATCATTAGTCAGTTGTTAATTTCATGGATAAAATCAGAACTCTCAGAAGCTGCTAAAATTATCTACTGTCAAATAGATATTAGCCATAATTTTAGAAACAATTATTATAGGACTTCAGTATCCTCACAAATACGACTACTGTGGAACGCCAGTAGTGGTCAGACCCTAGCTTCGCCGTGCTGTGAATTTCTAATTCTTTCTGTGCTAACTTAGCTTCATGAGCCCATCTGCAAATTTAAATTCCCAAATTTCAAGTCCCTTTTAGGAGAAAAAATTCCAATAATCTGAAAAGTTTACTAAGAGCATTCATTTAATTCCACTTTAAAAATATTTGTAGGTTATAAATTGTGTATGTTTTTCTGAAAAATTCACTGACTAACAAAAGGAGATTCTTGTCCTTTTTCCGTACCCTAAAACACTATCTTTCCTGAGAAAAATATTGGTTGACATTGGTGCTGCAGAACAAAAAGAGACCAAAAATGGTCTCTCTATGATAGAAGGCATCACATACACCCATCTATCACACAGTGATAATGACAGCTTTCCTTCTCTATTTAACAGTACACATTTTCTTTCACAGTAAGAGAAGTACCCATCTACACACTGTAAGGGTTCTTTTCTTCCTTGAGCGTGAAACCAGTGTCCTTCTGTGAGAAGCAAAGTAATGAATGGAGAAAAAAAAAAAAATCAGACACTTCGGTGATTGTTGAAGGTGGCAATATTAAGAACAAAAATCAAACCAGTGTTAATTCATAAAATAGCATTCTAACGATTCGGAATGAGGTCTACGGATTTCACTCAGATCTAATGCCATTAGTTTCAAAATAGCCATTGTTATTCCATTATATTTGTCAAAGTTGATGTGCTTTTGCAAGCTTTCTGGTGGTGTTATTAATTCTCGCTGCTTCTCACAGAAATGTTTCTCTCTTCCTCTGGATTGTTTAGTCTGTTGGTGGTGAGTTGAGGTGAATTTTACACCTTCAGTCCATTATTAGTGTCTAATTACCAGGGCTGCCATGAGGGACCTTGGCTTTGTGATCATGGGGCCTCCTCTCGTAGGGTGGTCTCAGAGTGACATACCTGAAAGGCCTGACTTCTCGTGGTGCCTGTTTCTGGTGAGTCGTGTCATGCGTGCGGCCAGGGTTAAGACGTGTGTTTGGTTTTCAGAAGGTGGGGGGATTAACAGAGTCCCAGAGACACAGTCCTTGTACACAGGCCCAGGCATACATTTCAAAATTAAACTGACGATAAGAAAACAAATGTTTTCATAAACATTTGTTGGGAGCCTCATGCTGTTTCGATTTGGATGCCAACGTTTGTTATTATAGTAGCTCTTCCCAGATGAGTGGAAGTTCTATATAAGCAGACACTTTTTAGTATATGTGAACGGGATTATTTTGGAAACACGAGCTAATTACTAACCTAGCTGTGTTCAGGATGTCTGCTTCACAGCACAACTGTTTTCCTAAAATGTTTGAGGGAGAAATTGAAAGAGCCTCATCAACGGAAAAAAATAATACACAGACATTTCTTGTTACATCAAAAAACCTAACTCAAATTAAAATCTTAGATTAACTGTATTCTTGTGGAAGAGCCCCAGACTTGTTAGAATAATGTTTTCAGAATGAATTTCAAACATTCAGTTGACTCATGACTCTAAAAGAGAATAACTACAAATCATAAAATTTTTATATTCTGTATGATGTATCATGGAAGTTACATTCCTACACACCATAAGATTTACGTTTTTTCTCTTTTTTCCTAGACACACACACTCACATGTAAGAAAAATGAGGGAGTTTTGAAACCATATGTAATATTCTTTGGTCATTTTGACAAAGGCAGACGAGGTCCCAGCTTGACCAGCTCTGTCTGTAAGGGCAATCTGGTCTCAGGCTATATGTTACGTAATCATTTACATAAGTTTAAAATCATTTACGGTGGGCATCCTTCTCAGAAATGGATGGCAAGATAACCTGTTATAAAAAACGAATGCCATTGTTTGCAGTCAAAGAAACGAAAATTCTGTGATAATACAATCAGCTTTCTCTATGGCTTCACTAGAACTCAGGAGTTTTTAAAGGAAAAGCAGAAAAGGGAGGAATTTTGCCTCCTTGTTAGAACAGGGATACCTTCAGAAGTGGAAGAGTCTCATTTCGTGGCAGAGTGGAGTTAGAGGCGAATCAGTACAGTCAATCAGTCAGCTTGCTGGGCCACTTTGCTGGGTGGGTCCCCCAAAGCCTCAAGTACTGGGATCTGCATGCCCTGGTCTGGGATGCTCCTTCAGCCAGCAGATGTCAAGGCATTGAGGACAAGATCTGGACACTCATTTCAGTCTCACTTAGTAGAACCATCTGAAGCCTGTCAAGATGAGGAAGTCTATCCTGGCAGGATAGGCAGTCAAACGGTCTTGTCTCTGAATCTTCCTTAGTGTGGATGCTGCATTGTGTCACCATACTGTGCTCCTTCGCCTGTCAGTAAAGTACAGGTAATCCTTCTGCCTCTGCTTCATTTCTGTAGAGTGCTGTAAAGATAAATAATGTATTTAAAGCGTATGCAATTCTTTAGTACCATTGGTGTTCATTCCATGCATTCAAGAATTATTTTCAGGTGATCTCTCAACTTTTGAGGTAGTGTTAGTTTCAAAATTGGGGTCAAGGTGTCCACGGAGTTTTAAAGAGCCCTGAGTACCTAGTTTTCGAATATCCAAGTCATGTCTTAGAGACTTGCTCTTTGTTAAATCTTTTCAGAATCACACAAACGCTCCTGAGGGATGGAGATGAAAGAATTCTAACAGAGTTTTGAACTTTCCAAGCTTTAGTTTTATAGAACACAAATATTTTCACACTATTGAAAAAGATTCTTTAATTTTTGTTTCAGATGGACTTAAACTAAATGACCTTTTCTGACCTGGAAATGTTTCCAGGGTTATTTCTCCAGGAATTCGTAAAATAAAATCATTCTTAAACATGTTGATTTAATTCCTGTGTATCCAGTCTTACTCTATTTTAACATGTTGCTTATCTGTTAACCCCCCTAAGTCACACAACCCATTCCCTTAAGAGGTCTATAAATTACCAGTGCAAATTCCCAGCTTCAGAGGTCATTTTGCAGAAATGTCCTGTCCCCAGACTCTTGTGTGACCAACATCAAAAAACTGCCCTCCTGTCTCCTCCCTGCCCCTCCCTGTGATGACCCCACTTACTGCTCTTTATTTATTTATTTATTTATTTATTTAATATCTTCATCCTACTCCTTAGTCTACTGGATGCTGAAGAGTGCTTTTTTTTTTTTTCTTCACAAAAATCACTTCATGAGAGGAAATTGGTTCTGTTTATCCTTCGCATATGTCTCAGGGAGCCGGCAGGCCGCTCTGCCATCCTAAAGAAAGCCATGCATAATGGAGAAGATTTAGCCCAATAAGCCAGTCTAGTCCCAATTCATCAGTCAAAGTTTTATGCAAGTGGCCTCCCTAGGTTGATAAATCCCCACGGTGCCTGTTGACCCAGCTGCCAAGTCCTCTTGCTGCAGGCGGTGTTTTCATGGCCACCCTGACAGTAATACAAACTGTTTAGCAGCTCCATTGACCTTTCAGCTATTAACAGGGACACAGGCTCGATGAGGGACTAGTTTTCAAACATGACAGAATTTCTTAACACTAGAGGTCATGAACAAGTATATGCCCTATAAAAATTCATTCAGCATGGTGGATTTGAAGTCTAAAGGACAAGGAAGCATGGTCCACATTTTTGCTATAATTTTTCTACATTTCCAATAACTAGAAAGGGTATACACTTAGGTGCCAGCTTATATTTTATTCTCAATATGCTATAGTTTACGTGGTGGTGCACAATATTTTTAGTGAACAAATCCTTCCTATGTTGTCAGATACCATCTGAAATTTTAAAGATATATTGCAAAAGAATGAGATAAGATCAAAGTCAAAACTTCTAATGACTGGATGAGCATGCATACATATTATATGGTAATGGCCTAAGTGTAACTGGAATTTTATTCATACTTTACCAAGATTTGTGTGTTTCTGTATATACGCACACAAACACACTTAAACATACTCAGGTATTCCATACAAGGCTATGTAGAGCCATCACCTATTTCAAAATATACACAAAATATTATACCATAATTTATGAAAAAATTTTCTCTAAACGACCATGCTATTTTAAAAGTCTATACTATAAAGCTTCTTATGTTTATATCCTATTTTCTGAAGATCTGACATATGACCACAGCATTCAAGGGAATTTTCTGCTTTATACTAATTATAGTCTTTCTTAAATTATCAATTTTAAATGTTGGAATATCAGTTCCTAGAGTAATTGTACAGATTGCTATGAAAACTTCATTGAATTGCCACTTACAAATGGCATTTGTTAAAAAGGCATAAAATGGAGAATATGAATAATTAAAAATATATTCTTCAAAAAGAGCCTCATTTGTTAAGAGCCTCTTAAAAGCATTTCTTTTCAATACCCATGTTTCTCCCCCACCTGGGACAGTGGTGGAAATCTGATATTATTAGACCTTCTGAATATCTTCTACTTTTATTATGACAGTGTATCATCAGATGTTACAGTTCTCGAGATAAAGGCAGATTTAATCTTGCATAAAACAGCCACACAAATTTGCAAAAAGATGGTTTCTAGAGGAAGATATACTTTTTAAAGAAAAAAAAAACTACCTTCGCATCATTTTTTTACTAATTCATTTTAGTTGAGCTAAAAAAATCAGTTGCTTAAATGACTCGTTTTTCTCATCATTGACAAATGAATCAAAAGGTGTAACATCAAAATTTGGGAATCTGTCATCCTAATAGTCTTCAAAGAGAATTTAAACTGACATTTTTGTGCTATTTTAAAGGACAGAAAATCATTTCAAATTTTACTTCCCATTTAAAACATTTAGTGATATTTAAAATTTCCACCTTCATAGAATATAAAATTAAAACACTAGTAGATCTAGTTTTTTAAGGGGAAAAAGATTTATTTTTTAGATGGCTTCTAAAAGAAAAATACTATAGGCTTTAAGTCTTTTGAATTATGTTGTAATCAAAGTGTTACTTAAAATGTCTATTTTCCCAGTCGCAGACATTTCTTATTTAGTGTCTAACATTTTTATTAATTATGGCTTATGAATCAAGTTTTTAAGTTAAAAAAAATTGGTTTTGGACGTAAAATTCTGAACAGAATGTGGTTCCTTCTTTATATTAGGAAGCAATGGCATTGGCTTTTTATTGTACCCTAATTTTTCAGTTTTTATTTTTCTATCATATCAAAGTACAGTTATACAAGATTAAGTCATGAGATTTAATCAGTCTGCAGGTATCTTTGGCTTGTCTCCTGTGTTCAAGATATTGTATTATGTGCTATGGAGGGAGAATATACATGAGAATTTAGTCCTTTCCTCTAAGGAGCTTATTTTTATCTTAAATCAGGAGATTGCACACATTACCTATAACATGAACAATATTATCTGAGATAAATATTGCCACTTTGGGACAACAAAATTATGCCAGAACATTGTACATTACAAATTGCCAGATAATGGTCCAGAAGGCGATGGGTAAAACTCACCATGAGTTGGCTTCTTGGTCCAGTCTGTTCTACCAGGGGGAACAAGACCTCAGCCCGGCTGCTGTACAGGCAGAAGGAGCCTTCTCAGTTGACTGTTAAAATGAGAAATAAGTGCCCGCAATGAGTTTCCCTCCCCCAGGAGACATGGCTCCAGACATCCCTCCAGCTTTGCATGGCTCTCTGCAGGTTTCACTCCCTCCTGAGTTCAAAGCGTCACGTCCATCACCATTTTGGTTTTGTGTGCTTCAATCTCCCCTGAGCAAATCTCTCCCCCAGCCACTGCCGACCTGCTCCCTGGGCTGCCCTCTCCCAAGGTACCAAATTTTATTTTTGCTAGTGCTTTAGTTACAAAGTTGCATGGATCTCGAGGGGTCTGCCCCGACTCTATTTTTCCCATAAGCCTTATTTTTAGTACGCGATTTTGTAGAATACAAGATTTTTCAGGAACAAGTCCACTGAATTAAAGTGCAAATGCCTATTTTTCTGATAATTATAGTGGACCAGTTTCTGAATTAAGGACATTGCAAGCATAATACAAGAAACACCTAAGGCAATTTAATAAAATTGGACTTTGTCCTTTTTTCCCTAAAAGCAGACCACCTCATCATCCAGTTTCATTAGTCATTTCTCCTAGGTTTTCCTTTTAAGGCAGTACATAACTTTCCATTTCCTAATCTTCGTCTGGAAATATATAAACTGAGGTAAGCTGATAAAGTTGAATGAAGGTGATCCACACACCCTTTTAGATACTTGTGTATAGTGGTAGTGATGTTTGGATAGGGAGATTAATAAGGCCTGAAACACAGGTGCCTAGCTCCCTTTTTCCTAAAAAGGACCAGTTGAGTAGAAAGCTGTGCTAGAAAAGAGTTCCAGATTATCTGGAATTAGCTGTATGAAAGCTATTTCATATCTTCGTCCGTGTTCTGATCTTCTAAATTTGGGAATAACAAGGTTGGCCCCGTCTCGTGGGGATAAAGTTTCATATGAAATTACTGGAAAGTGTAAGTGGCTTCATTATCTGCTTTCATTCCGGTTGCATCTTTAACCATAGAACAAAATTGAGCAGGTATTTGTGAAAGTTCTAATACTTTCATTAACACTAGGCGGTCCAACTCACAGCTCCGCCAAATTGCCACTGCCTTTGTCCTCTTTGAGTTTAGCACCTACTCAATCCCAAACTGCCGTATTAAAGCCAGTCGGCACTATTTCTGAGTGAGCGTGTGCTCAGCATTTAAATCACAGACCTCAAAATGAAGGCAACCTTGGTCACAGAAAAAAGAGCCAAGGCCCAGCCCCACTGTTCAGCGCATTTCAGAACAGAGAAATGCAGTGGTTTGAGAAATAAGATAGAGCACTGGCTTTCCCATTCTAAATTTGAATTCTAGAAATATACAGTACAAATTTAAAATGTTTAATATGACCCATAATGTATATAAGTTCAGAGGTATTCTTGAATTTGTTTTCTTTTCCTTCACTTTATATATGTTACTGAGGACATATGTAAAAAGATTTTTCTAAGCAGCTTACATATGATATAATGTCAAAGAAGGCATTCCTTAAGAACGAAATGAAAGCAAGTAGCTCTTAAAACGTTTAATTTTTTGGTATATCTCAAATGGTACTTGAAAAATATTCTTAGGAAATGTGTGTTGCTATCTCTACAGCCACGAAGTCCTGTGAGACCGATATTGCGTGGTTACACAAAAGCAGATTCCATTTTCTCTGTTCTCCAACCTGGAATAGGATTGTATTATGAATGTATAAGATTCCTCAGAGCAAAATTGAATTTGTATGATGTATTATCGTTTTACCAGGTACTACAAAATGGTTATATGTAGTCAGAATCCAAAATTCTACTCCTCATGGGTAAACTGACCCTGAAAAGAGAAATGTCAACATGAGTAAGAAGCATTTAGTGAACATCCAGACTAAAAAAAAAAAAAAAAAAAGAAAAATTAGTTTGTGTGTTGACCTTGGAGAAAGGCACTAAAATGAATAATTTAAAAGATGACATAGCGCTAATACACTAGTGCTCATTCCTATGCCCCAAGCTATACAGATGGGAGAAATTTTCCATTTTCTTACTTTTTTTGAGGCAAAAGTGCTGAGTAATGGTTTTAGGAACACTGAGTGGTTATGGGTTATGGCTTGTATATCGAATGCTTACCGAGTGAGGAAATCCATGAAACCACAGAATCTGTGGTGGCACAGGACGGCTGCCCCCTCGTGTAGAGGCCGTACTCCATCCAATCACAAGATCCCAGGATATTCTGTACTTGGAAGCTCCTGACCACACTTATTCATGGCCCCATTAACCACTTTTGGCTGGGCATGGCCCTAATTAAGAAAGGGGCCTCTCAGACTTGAACAGGCCTGTGAGTCACTTGACAAACTGACTGAAGTGCAGATTCTGATTCTGTACGTCTGGGGAGGGCCTGAGAGTCTGCATTTCAGACAAACTCCTGCTAGGGCTGCTGCTCTGGGACCACACTGAGTGATGAGGATTTAGATTTATCAGTTTTTCCTACCTCATGACAATAGGAAAAAGCATGGAAGAGAAATCGTTTTGCAAAGGTTACAGTTGCAAGGGAACACTTTTCCATGTGTCCCAATGTGACTATGGATAAAGGAATAAGGGAATCCCCTGGTGGTGCAGTGGTTAGGACTCCGAGCTCTCACTGCTGAGGGCCTGGGTTCAATCCCTGGTCAGGGAACTAAGATCCCACAAGACAAAAAAAAAAAAAAGAATAAGACAGTTCTTATATCACGTCCTTAATCACCTCAAGCAGGCTGTTGTCTATGAGAAGCTATAGAATTAGCACATCTTCTGAAATTTCCAATGAGTCAGGATTTTTATAAAAGAGTATTACTCATGATCGATGTACCTTGTTTTACAATAACATGAATTTAAAATCTGAACCCCTAACAAAAATTTCAGAATGAACCCCTTTACTTTTCCTAAAGGACACAATAGATCGAGTTCTGAAACACTCACTCCGAAGATCAGGCCTGCTAAGACAGAATTTATCCCTGTGCTTCCACGCAAGTGCGCAGAAGACTTCTCATTTATTGATTGATTCATTCACTTATTAAGTATCATAAAATTAAAACCATTCTTTAATCCCACTACCCAGAGACATTCACTGTTGGCCTTAGCTATTCACAAAAAGTCATCACAGTATAATGTGTGTTATAAATTACTCAGGCTTCTCAACTTCCTCCTTTATTTCAAGAAAGTATCTAAAGCTTTATGCTACTACACAGAACCAGCCAACGTAGGTTTCTAAGAGAATGTCTTACATTTCTGAAAACAATGATTTATACGTTAAAAAATGTTGGGCAGTTTTCTACACTATCCCTTTAGTGTTTCAGTATCTGTCATGTGTAAAGGGATTAGAAATTGTGTTTTTCTGATTTAAATTAAGTTTGAGAACTATGGGGATAACTGTCAACAAATGGGCACCATATATTCTTTATTAAAAACCTGAATATCCTCTTGGGTAAGTTTTCTATTTTGAAAGCTATCTCAGACTTCATTCAGTAGACCTAAGAGTCCAAAAGTTTAAAAAGTAATTGTTTAAAAGGAGAGCAAGACCATTTAAGTAATTTTTATTAGGCCTACATTAAGATGCTCAATTCCCCAGTGTAATAAAAATAAGAAAGAAAAATGAGTTCATCTATCACAAGTATATACCCTAGATTTTTGTTTAGATCCCATCTGGGTGTGTATATGTAGTAATTAGGAATATACAAGATGGTTTATTTCAAGGTGACAATAATAATAAAGTTCAAATGTACTTGTTTTATTCCCTTTTCTTTCTCCTCATTCCATGTGAAGGAACCTTACTCTTTTCAATAGAAAGAAGAAATGTCCCTAGAACAAAGAATGAGTGGAAAGGAAAGAGATGGTTGGGATCACCAAAAATCTTTGTCAAACTTTAACAAATGTATTACTAGAAAAATGAATGTTGATATGTTGACTTAATTCCCAGCTGGAGGAGAAAGTAATCCCATCTCTTTATGTCATGCTTACTTCTTAGCCTGTTGTTTATTTATTATGATTATAATTAGTATAAAAATGCTTTATTTAAAATGAATTTAACTATGCCTTGGAAGGATTTTGTAATACAATATTAAAAATTTGTAATTTGTAATTACAAATACTTGTAATTAATACAAGTTAATTTAGCCAATAGAGAGAAATACAGTGAGTGTTTTTAGTTTTATGCTTATGATACAAAAGTATAGTGATTCGATTTTAATGATATCCCTCCCCTAAATAGTCCATATATTCCTAATACTGTCACTCAGTAGCATTTTATTTTATTTTATTTTATTATTTTTTTATTTATTTATATTTTTGGCTGTGTTGGGTCTTCGTTTCTGTGCGAGGGCTTTCTCCAGTTGCGGAAAGCGGGGGCCACTCTTCGTCGCGGTGCGCGGGCCTCTCACTATCGCGGCCTCTGTTATTGCGGAGCACAGGCTCCAGACGCGCAGGCTCAGTAGTTGTGGCTCACGGGCCTAGTTGCTCTGCGGCATGTGGGATCTTCCCAGACCAGGGCTCGAACCCGTGTCCCCTGCATTGGCAGGCAGACTCTCAACAACTGCGCCACCAGGGAAGCCCCTGTGCCTGCCTTTTTTGCATTGCATATAACACGTAACATATTCTTGACACACTCTGCTTCTGGGCCTCTTTTCTTGAATGAATCAGAAGGAGCGTGAACGAGTGAGTAACAAATAGAATTGGGTAAACAGAATCTCACTTACCTGTAAAATGGAAACAATACCTGTTTACCGATTATCACTCAGTAAATGGTGGTGGCCTGTGACTCCGAAGAACGTCATGGCTACTGAGAAACTGCTCTTCTGATGGTCACAAATGCCACCATCGTCTCACAAACAAAATAAGAATTTTATATGAGGAAGAAATAGTCAGACTTGGGCTATTCAACAATAAGAAGGCCAAGGTCATGCCCTCACTTCCCTTGGCATATCCGTTTAACATCTTCGCCACCTTATCACACTGCCATTACTCTCAGAAAGACTCCCTTGGGGGCACATAGGAAATATTTGCTGGTGTGTTCTGAGTGAAAATATGGAATGCCTTAAGTACCTTTCACATAAGCTGACCATTTCTAGATTTAAACAAGAGGTTGAATAGATTTAAGGGAGTTTTCTGAATTGTCACGTTGCAAAACAATACTTTCTTTTATTTTATTTTTTTCAGTTTTTATTTTCTATTGGAGTATGGTTGATCAACAGTGTTATGTTAGTTTCAGGTCTACAGCAAAGTGATTCAGTTATGCATTTACGTGTATCTATTTTTTTTCAAATTCTTTTCCTATTTATGTTATTACAGGATATTGAGCAAAGTTCCCTGTGCTATACAGTAGGTCCTTGTTGGTTATCTGTTTCAAATATAGCAGTGTGTACATTGTCAATCCCGAACAATGCCTTCAACAGAGAATGGGATCTTATTGGAGAGAGGAGCTAAAGAAGTCATTAGATATTTTAAATATGGTTTTGAGTCATTGTAGAAACAGCCTGAGGTCAGGCTCTAAATTATTATCACTTTTCGTATTGCTACAGGGGCATAACAAGATAACCTGTCTCAAGAAAACTGAGTCTGCAGGGCCTAATTATTTGCTTCTTTCGGAAAGCTATATCATTTACCTCTGTGGTGGTTCTGACCTATAATTATCACCTTCTTTGTTATGGTACTTAAGGACTCCAACTGATTTGCCCATCCTCCTGGTGGTGATTTGACTGGTGATGAAGTGTTTACTTACATTCCTTCACTGAAAAGAGCTTTCTCACCACACTGAGGCACAGGTAGCAGTGACTGATAGCAAAGTACCACTGCACATTTTTTCCCAAAGATTAGGTAATGAGCAGGTGTGATCATGATTCCAGCGTGAAACAACTTGAAAGACAGCCTCTTATTCAAAAACATTAAGAACTATAACAACCGTCTTCTGAAGGCATCTTGGTCCCTCTCTAAATGATGGCAATCGTAGAGCAATTAAAACAAAGTTCTATGACTTTTAACATGACAGATAAGATGTTTTTGTTTGCTACTATTAGCATTCTTTTTCTTCATAGCGGGACAAAATCAAATTATAAAAATATATATACATATATACATGTATGTATATAAAATCTCTCTATGTAGATCATTCTTTGCATAAAGAGTTTAAACTTTGAGTCGGTAGTAAACACACACATGTGTTATGACGTCCTTTTAAGAACAGTCATTCTGGAAAAAGTATTTCAAAAGAAATGTAAAAATGAAATAAAAAATGATTCCCAAGCTTTTTAGGCTACATCTGTTCATTCTGATGAGTGCCTTCAGCCTCGTGATGTTGCCAAATATGCCAATAACAAGTGAAACCTGTCTCAGGTGCTATTCCTAAAAACTTCTGGAGTTTTGAGGGGAAAAAGAAAAAAAGCTTTAAAATATCTATTCATCTTTATTTTTTAAATTGTAATTGCTAGGAATTCCTAGCTACCAAAATATTGATGTAATGTAATTACATTTTTAATCAATGAATTTTGTTCATGATAAAGTTTCTTACCATGTTTGATTTGTTCCCTTTGGTTCAAAACTGGTTAGTTTGTTTCCTCATGGGTGTGTATTTTCTCCTCTTAGAAAGCGGTCGACCTTTCTGTCTGAGTGGCGTAAAAGAAAGGTCTCTTTGGAAAGCAAGAGATGTGCTTTGCAAGCTACGAAATCGCTAGATTTCATTCCAATATTGATTTGCAACCGAAATGCACTCTTGACGGTTGTCTTTTGATGCAGACCTCTGATGCCTGAGGAATGCAGGGCCACGGTCCAGCCTGCCCAGACCCTGACCTCGGAGTGCTCCCGGCTCTGTCGGAACGGCTACTGCGCGCCTACAGGAAAGTGCTGCTGCAATCCCGGATGGGAAGGGGACTGGTGCAGAGTCGGTTAGTGTTCCTTCTGCTGGGGGTGGGGGGGGCGGGATGGGGCCTGCAAGCACTTGACGTTAGTTACTTCTTCTAGAACGACCTCGTGTTCAAAACTGTAGCTGTTTACAATAGTAATGCGTGGTCTGTTTCTGAACTTGCACCTGAAATCGTTGCCATTTTCCTACTGGAAACAGTTCACGTGTATAAGTTCATCATAAACATAATCGAGTTCTTTCACAAAGTCACACGTGAAAACAGCCCAACTGGATCATCCCTGTGGACTCTCAGTCCTGGGTTTGAGCTTTCACACCAGCCAATGACCTGGTGCTTGCAAAGCCCCTTTCCGAGTGCCAGCATTTTCCAGACACTCCGTAAAGGCCCTCCCTAAACTTGCTGCTTGCTTTCTTGCTGCAGCGTGCGAAAAACAGGGGTTTTCAGTGGGTGTTTTTATAGAAAAGGGGAAAATGCAGTTATCTAGAGGCATATAATGAGATTTTTCCATTCTTTTTGCCACTGCCTTGTGGACCATCAGGTGGGTGTGGAGCTGCTCAGAGAGCAAATGAGATTCATTCCAAGGTTATTCTATCCTTTCACTTGCGACTTCCGCAGATACATGCAATCGCGTTTAAATTCTACTTGGTGTGAAGTAAGACAATTAGATTAATTTAGATACCTAGAGTTTAAGATGTGTATATTGAAAGTACATTTTCAACAACCAGCATATACATATTACTTGCAAAAGATTTTGATCTCTGCTATTTCAAATATTAAAGTATCTCTTCTTGCCAAAGAAAATTCAAGTCCCATATTAATATTTAACAGTATCCTTAATTCATAAATGCCTTCTTTCTTTATTCTAAACATGTATTTGTTTCAAAAAATTATAACCATACCTCGTTTACCTCATATATTGTCAAAATAAAGTAGACATTTAAAGTCACAGAGACAGTATCCATTTGAAGCTTAAATTGCTTCAGCACTAATAATATTACGCGATTGATTGATATCATGGTTACATATCTAGGAAAAAGCCATCATAACTGAAACTCAGCAGAAATTAAGTAATTACATTATTTTTTTAAAATGCTTATATTCTATTGACCCATTCTGTCTCCTTTTTCATCAGTTGGCCAAAAAATGAGAAGCAGTGTTTAAATGCAATAATATTCTAATTCCTGATGATATATCTTCCCTCTGCTTCCTTCTATGCTTGACAATATCTATTCTCTCTGCTTTTACGTGGTGTCCATTCTGTCTTATTCCTTACTTATATTTTGCCTAACCTTTTAAGTCACCTCAAGTCATCAGATAACAAATATTTATTGAGTGCCTGCTAGTAACAGTACGTTAAACTGAGGGTAAACATAATTTTGAATATAGGCGGCTTAATACATTCCATAATAGATATTAATAATGATATATGATATAAATGAAAGTTTATAAGCAGGGGTCCCCAACCTCCGGGCCACAGACTGGTACTGGTACCAGTCTGTGGCCTGTTAGGAACCGGGCCACACAGTAGGAGGTGAGCGGCAGGTGAGCGAGTGATGCTTCATCTGTATTTACAGCCGCTCCCCATCACTCGCATTACCACCTGAACTTCGCCTCCTGTCAGATCAGCAGTGGTATTAGATTCTCATAGGAGCATGAACCCTACTGTGAACTGCCCATGCGAGGGATCTGGGTTGCACACTCCTTATGAGCATCTAATGCCTGATGATCTGAGGTGGAGCTGAGGCGGTGATGCTAGCGCTGGGGAGCGGCTGCAAATACAGATTATCATTAGCAGAGAGGTTTGACTGCACAGAGACCATAATAAATCAATTGCTTGCAGACTCATATCAAAATTCTATCAGTGAGTGGCAAGTGAAAACAAGCTCAGGGCTCCCACTGACTCTGCATTATAGTGAGTTGTATAATTATTTCATTATATATTATAATGTAATAATAATAGAAATAAAGTGCACAATAAATGTAATGCACTTGAATCATCCCGAAACCATCCCCCCACCCCGGTCCATGGAAAAACTGTCTTCCACGAAACTGGTCCCTGGTGCGAAAAAGGTTGGGGATGTGGGGCTTCCCTGGTGGCGCAGTGGTTGAGAGTCTGCCTGCCAATGCAGCGGACACGGGTTCGAGCCCTGGTCTGGGAGGATCCCACGTGCCGCGGAGCAGCTGGGCCCGTGAGCCACAACTACTGAGCCTGCGCGTCTGGAGCCTGTGCTCCGCAACAGGAGAGGCCGTGATAGTGAGAGGCCCGCACACTGTGATGAAGAGTGGCCCCCACTTGCCACAACTAGAGAAAGCCCTCGCAAAAAAAAAAAAAAAAAAAAAAAAAAAAAAAAAAGGTTGGGGATGGCTGTCATAAAGTACTTTAATCTTTCCACTAAATCAACTAAATACTTTGAATATATAAGAGAAACCAGAACTATTTTATTAAAGTAATATATTTGTGGTATTTTTGACCCAAGTAAGAACTTTTGACCCAAGTAAGAACTTTATTCATATACTGACATAGTTTGCTCATCTCCCACAAATTTAAAAGACTATTTTGGTCTATTTTCTCCCTGTTCTTTCTTTCCCATATATCAGCCACAGACCCCTGGATTTTGATTAACGCCCTGGAAAAGGTTATAATAACTCTGTCCCCTAAAATTATAAGGACATTTATTCAAGGAAATTGATTCTGTCTACAATGGCTGCACACCTCAGATTCATCCTATCAGTAAGAGACAATTAAGTTATATACCCAATTTTATGTCTCCATCTCATTTTAGCAATAAACCTTTACATTCCCTACCTATTTTATAGTGGTAAACGTTCTTTTCTGAAGCAATCCTGCTCTATAGAGCAGCCCTGTAAAGGATTGCTCAGAACGTCTTTCACTGGGCAACTGCACTGACCCCAAGAAGGGGGCTTCAGGGTGTAATCAGAAAGGGGCATATGCACTACATCCCCTGCGAACAAGGAAAGGGAGGAATCCACGTGGTGGATCCTCCCTCCAACCAAAATCAAAAACTGACCATTTCTTTTTTTTTTTTAAACTCTAGTGTTTTTTTTTTTAATTAATTAATTTACTTATTTATTTTTGGCTGCGTTGGATCTTCGCTGCTGCAGGCGGGCCCTCTCCAGTTGCGGCAAGCGGGGGTCACTCCCTGCCGCGGTGCACGGGCCTCCCATCGCGGTGGCCTCTCCCGTTGCGGAGCACAGGCTCCAGGCGTGCAGGCCTCAGCAGTTGTGACACGTGGGCTTAGCAGCTGTGGCTCGCGGGCTCCAGAGTGCAGGCTCAGCAGCTGTGGCGCACGGGCCCAGCTGCTCCGCGGCATGTGGGATCCTCCCGGACCAGGGCTCGAACCCGTGTCCCCTGCATTGGCAGGCGGATTCTTAACCACTGCACCACAGGGGAAGCCCAAAAAACTGACCCTTTCTTGACGTTACATTGGTGATGCTCCAGCCACTGGGCCTTTGTCTCTGGCCGCGCCCTTCGCACTGTGAGGTCCTACCCCAGAGGGACGGAAACAGAGCGGTACTTGGCAGGCCCTGTGTTGGAGATGCCCTAGGGAAGCAGAGGTTTTAAAGAACTGAAATCCTCGTTTTACATAAAGTCAGTTCTGCAAGGGATTGAAATTGTTTCCCATCATCTGGATGATCCGCTTCTCTCGAAATGTCTCCCACCGTCTGTTGCGTTCTGGCCCCCAGAAGCCTGAAAGCCTTCTTTCTTTGTACTTATTAACTTTGGGATCATTTTGGGACTGGCTTCATCCTCCTTTCCCTCCGTTCCCTTACTCGTCAGATATTTATTGGCCTCATACTCAGTGCTGTTTCCGACTTACAGAATGGAGTGTGATTTTATTGCTCTTTTTTTTTCTCCCAGCGAAATGTGAGCCAGCATGTCGCCACGGCGGTGTCTGTGTTAGACCCAACAAGTGCCTCTGTAAAAAGGGATATCTTGGTCCTCAGTGTGAACAAGTGGACGGAAACCTCCGCAGAGTGACCAGGGCAGGTATTCTTGATCAGATCATTGACATGACATCTTATTTGCTGGATCTAACGAGTTACATTGTATAGTTTCTGGGACTGTTTGACTATTCCTTTCCAATGGGCATTTATTTTTTATCCTGTCATTAAAAAGAACGACTGTTATCCTGCTACACACTCCTGTGATTTCATTTTCTTTGATTAATTTAAAAGTCATTTCCAGAAATGTGCAGACCCTGTGTGTGTATATAGGCACGTTTGTTCACATATGCACGTACGCACACACACTCACAACCCCCGTGAGTGTGGTTGCGTAACAGATGGGTTTTTTTAAATGTATATTTCCTTGTGTGGAGTAATTTCCCCAGAAATTCCATTGTAAATTGATAACAGAATTTTTATGTCACCAGAAGAGATTATTTGCCTTCCCAGGAATTTTCTGTCTGTAATCACTAAAGTCAACTTCAACGGAGTTTTAAAACATTACTGTGCAATCTGATGGATTGAATTTTAAAAGGCCATATTTTTATATTAAAGGACTATACTACGAGAGAATGTTTCAGAGCTCCCTGATGAATTTCTAAGTGGGCAACTTGATATAAAATTGTAATCTACATTTTTATCAGTGTATCCAATTGCAGAATGTTAACGCACTTACCTTTTTATTGGCAGAGAAATCTGGTTACTCTAGCTTAATTTCAAGATTGTTTTCAAATTAAATCATAATGGCAAAGTCTAAAACCAATCTTCCTAAAAGGTCTGCTTTTATTGTATAGTTTATTTAACAATAGGCACTGGGTTTGTGTTACATATTTATATTTTTTATTTTATTTTTATAATATAGACATCACCTAGATGAAACACCTTTACCCTGTCCTGTAAAATACTAAAGTTACATTTTTCACCAACTTAATTGGAAAGAAGGGGAGTGAGAAAGCAAACAGTCTTTAATGTGCTGAGGATCTAATCTAGCAGTGTATCCTTGTGCCAACATGTAATCATTACCGACGGATGAAAAAGCAAGAAAACAGCCACTCCTTATAAAATTCCAGCATTAAACCTTTGTAAAGTGCTTTTCACCATAGCAAGACTGTCAGAGTATATGTGATGGGAACGTTGCAGGTTTCACCCTGAATCGCCTCACTGGAAAAGAGTTCACTCGTTTTTAACAAATCTTGCCTGTGTAAGCTGTCACTTGTACAAATTTTTAATATGATCATTCCTGCCAAATATGACTTTTAATGTATACATTCCTTTGGAACTCAGTGAAAATCCTCTCTGGTTCATTTATGAATAAATTTCCTGTAAATGTTCTGTTCGGGTTTTTCAAGAAATGCCACGTTCTAAGTTAAACTGCAAGAAGTCTGGTACACGTTTTTCTTCATGGTTTTTGAGGCCATCCTGCCACGTTTGGATTATAACGAAATTATTAGGCCTCTTTGCCCCACTGAACAAACATCGACTCATGACATGTGGGCACCTACTATAGGTTGCCCTTCTCTAAACATCTGTTTCTCCAGAATCTAAATTGTAGAGCAGGACAGATTATACAGCACAGACTGACTTCCCAAACCTGCTCCTTACCTTTACAAAAAGGAGCCTCGATTTCAAAAATAAACAAAATCTTGTAACTAATATTTGTCTATTGTTTTCAAGCGAGAGATTTGCAAATAAAGCACAGTGAGAAACCACAACATAGAAAGGTTGGTTAAGTACTCTGCTCTTGTCTCCCATATATGATTACTTAAGTTTCAAGTGACCTCATGCCCAATGGAAATGGGTTGACAAATCTTGGTGCAGTGCTTAGGGAACAATAGCCTGCATTAAAAAATGCATGCATAATTTTGCACAATTTAGATTTCAATTGACGGTCTATTCAAAGAAGTCTCAGGATTAAATGAGCATGGAGACCAAATTGCCCTCTTACCCCAGAAAAGGGGTGGTCCCTTCTAGTCACACGAACACTTCATTGGCCCAACAGTGTGACAAATCTTGCAGTGAACCCTGTACTAGCCCACATCTGTAGGTTAATAGCAGTCTTTTGTCCTCTTTGCTTTCTCTTCATAGCCCTTTTACTGAATTCCATCACAGAAAGTTTTACAATTAAAAAAAAATGTCCTGACAACCATTTTTGTAAATGGACCTTAACCATCTCATCGTCCCTTATTCAACGTGGGTGACATTCACAAAATGTGAACTTCTTGTGAGGGAGCCAGCTGTCTAAATCTGTCAAATTGTGCAGTTTTATTACACATTCTCCTGTACATAGTTTCACTGAAAACAATAAGGATACTGCTATATATTCAGCCAAATCTGAAAACGCCCAGCATTTCTTCTTACATCTTTAATCTCTCCATCTTTTCCAAAAGAATCTTTCCAAAAGAAATGGTGTTCTATTGCCATTTGTTCTCCTATTTAAAAATATCTAGATTAAATTCATCAGACCCAGCTTTTTTTATACAGCCCTTTCACAAGTGAAAGAGTTTCAAATGACTTAGAAAAACATATGTACCCCAGGTATCATTGCCTTTTCTATTGTGAGTCATTAGAATAACAGATAAAAATCTTCCAAAAAGAAAATCGCAAGATCCAGGGATATTAAACCCCAGCAAAGACAGTCATTGGAGTCATTTCTCTCTGTTCTTAGGAGAGAAGTAACTAGCAATGGCTAATTAATAGCTACCTTTTTAAAACTCAGTGGTCATTTCAAAAAATCTTTTGACCTTTCCTTTCAAGTAGATTTTTAAAATATGTAACTGGAGAATGATCTTAATAATTCATGATGAGAGGCAAGTAAGAATTGGTTAAAAAGTATGAGCTAGGGAAAAATGATTGTTTCATCACACGAATGGTAACATCTACTTGGTTCAAAAAACACATAATCAAAATGGAAGAAAATGTCCTTGGTATGGATACAAATGTGTGAGATAAAGATAAAATAAAGAAACAGAAAAATGTAGATTATTATCCCTTTTTCCATTCTAGAGCTTAAGCTTTGGGTATCAATTTAATGTGAAATGCTGTTACGGTAGTTTTAAAGAGTTGGGAAAAAACTTTCTGCCACTGCTTCTGCCAAACTCTTGCTCTGGTTAATAGAACTTCGTTTTCTTGCTAGTTATTTAAGGTAATGAGAAGATAACTGAATTGGCACATCATTAAAGTGGAAAGAAGGGAAGATTTAAGAAACTTGAGTGATGATAAAAAGTGCTTCCATTCGTACCTTTCTTCTTGGAATTTCCTTTCAATGTGGCTATTGTAAAATATATCTTTTATTTTATCACAAAGAACACTCAGAAGTTTTCTCAGGTTAACAGACTATCTCATAAAGAAAGAGCAAAGAAACCTACCTACACATGCAACATATACATACAACCTAAATAGAAAACCATTCTCTTTTTCATTTACATACTTCAGAGCAGGCACTTCTTCTCTATTTATTTCTTTGAAAATAATTACATGATAATGTACTAATAATGTTTAACATTTTTGTGATGTTGTTTTTATCTCCAAATCATAAACTATACAAGAAGCCTACTAGGTTTAGGACTTAAGGTTAGATGCTACATCTAGGGACTTTTAAAGAACACATTAATTTAAACTTTTATTAGTCTAACTTTTTTAGTTTGGAAACATAAAAGAGAAACCAAACCTAAATTTTTAAGAGGAAACTAAGGTATATCATAGGCATTTGTAGTTGGCTGATCAAAAAATTAGAGTTTCTGGGTGTCTCTATAGAACGTTACCTGAGATATCTATCTTTCTTTTTCTGTTTCTCTGTCTTTTTGCGTCCCCACCCCCATGTATCCCTCTTCCTCGTAACTTCTCTCTTCTCTATTTCTATTGGTTCTGACTAAACAGACATGTCTTCAGTACACCCATAATAAAGATACCCTGGGGCAGGTTGCTATTGATTTTGCTGGTTATGATCTTTTCTTTAGTTTCCTGAAAACACCTTCTCCTAGTACCACATTTGCTCAGATGCTATATCATAAAGAACAGTAGACAAATAAGAACATACTAGACTGACCTATTACAATCGTTGAAAGAAGTAACAAAAAGCGTAAATGACTCCCAGCCTGGATGTCCCAGCTCAGCTGGGGTTCCATCTTGGATGCTGAAAAGAATATCCCCAGTCAAGAGAGCGCAAGTTAACAGTAGGGAAAGTTAGTAGCTATTTCCTATTCAAGCGACCACCACCTTGGTGGAGTCTATTTTAAATAAGACTATCCGAAATTGATGAGGAAAAAATAAGTAGTTCCTCAACGGAGACTTCAGAATCTTCTTTCCCCACCCTTGAGACTTGAACTTGCAGAGAACTCAGACCAAAGTTCCATGCCCAGAAAATGTACCTATTTCTTTATTACCCACAGGAAGTTAGTGGGCCTGTTACTGTGACTACTGGCAACACATTTAGAAAGTTCTTCATTAGAATATCCTAAAGAAATAGATGTTTGCTCTCTTACTTTCTTTCTCGTCATCACACCAACACAAATCAGTCGTACCTATAATAATTAATATGATGACAAAGAAGGTGGGAAACCTAAGAATAGAAGCATTTTGATATTAAAAATATTAAAAACAAAACTAAAACCTGCCAAACACTAATCCTAGCCAACTTCAACACTTCTTTCTCTTAAATAGCTACTCATATATAAGTTTTGAAAATTGTCTTAAAATAACTATTTCAGGGAGTATGATGTACTCATGAGAGTGTAAGAAGGTGTTGTGTTGTTTTCTTCTCAATCATAGTTGTTGTTTCCCTAGTGGCTATGAAGAGATTTACTCACTTATCAGGTTAGCTCTTTTCTTCAATTCTTCATTAAGTGAGAGCCCAAGACACACCCATCATTTACCTTGCTTTCTTTTGTATAGGTCATCTATAAGTTGGTTGAAAAAAAAATAAAAAATAAATAATGATCCCTTGTATTAACATAAAGCCTTAGGCCTAAATCTTATCACTGCTTTTTTAAGCCAGAATACACAGAGACATACCAAAAAAAAAAAAAAAGGTACCAACTCAACATGAATTCTAAAGTTACATCTCATGTATATCACAAAGACAGACCTCACATTTCAGTCAGGATTTTTTTTTGCACATGTAGATTACGTATTACTTAAAATACATGTATACATATGCAAGCAAATTAACAAACATGTTTGGTGAGTTATCTCAATTGACTATAATCTTTTAAGTTAAAAAAAACCATTTTTAGCACATAAGATAGAAAAAATAGAACATTAACAGTGATGGGAGATTCATAATGGCTAAATAGAAAATACGCTTCGTCTTCACAGTTAGAAACTAATTGTTGTACGTTTCCCTTTGCACTAAAAAATAACTAGCCAAAAGTTTCCATTCACATGAACACCGTGTGATCAGATTTGGTAGTCTGTGCCCCAAATGTACGTTGGATATTTCTTTACTTCATATTCTTAAAATCAGAAGCATGATTGTCATAGAATAAATTAGGAGTTCATGTACTGTAGAACCTAATACTATTAAAACATTAATATATTCTGTTCATAATACTATTATTGAGAAATCAAATTGACGACCTTATAAGATATCAGGTATTTCCCACATCTCATTATATTCATAGGACATTTTTGGACGTGCATCTCACCAAGAACCATGTGGTAACAAGATAAATGATACTGAGGTACTATGGAATTTTTGGAGCTTAATTCGCTAGGACATGCTAAAGAAGACTATTTTAAAGAAACTCATCTAATTAAAATGAAAAAATTATCAAATCATTATAATTAATAAGCAGAAAACAAATCAGTACAGAAACCCCTGTGTCTTTCCTGGCTTTACCTGTGATTAATTTTATCCAGTTTTAAAGTATGGTTAACTTTATCATTCTTCTAACACACTTTGCTTTTCCTAGTTGTTCATTTTCCTTTAGATTGTTGACAGTTTGGGCAATTTGTCCATAACCTTATTCACAGAGGATACCTTGCTTGGATTTCTATTAATAAGAGGCACAAGTAATTAAAGCAGGTACACATTTAAGGGAGCAGAGTTAATATATGTACTAGTTGGAATTTCTGTAAATGTTCTTCTGAAAAGTAACATGCAAAGTCATTGGCTCAGATAATCCTTCTAAATTTGAATTAGTCTGACTTACTTAACCAAGTTATTATAATATTCAGTACTCTTTGCTTGATCTATTATTCAGCCATCCATCCATTCAATAATTCAACAAAGATTTATTGAAGTGCCCAGCACGGTTATGTACTATGGAAAAGGCAAGGATGTTTATAATGGGGGATTGTGAGCCCCATGGGTATGATGAACACATTTGAAGCAAAAGATAATAATCACACCCATCCAGCCCCAATTCAGTTCAACATCAAAATCCAGCAATAATAGTACAGATGGCCTAAAGTACATCTGTGTGTATCTGTATGTGTGCACACACCCATGTATATATATTTATCTATCTGTACAAACACTACATATGTATACACACTATCTATGTAATATATAATATATGTATAATGCATATAAATTCTAACAAGTGTATTTGTGTTATCTTTAAAATAGAACAATTGTATCTTGAAGTGATAAATGCAGAGAATTGGTTTTTATTGTTGATCTGTGGATTTAATGATTTTTAGGTGAAAAGGATGTTTAAGTGTATAATTTCTTTTCTTAATTTAATATATTTATGTAAATGCATGCCTGAAATTTGGTTAGATTGGCTGTGTTTTGTGTCCTTTAACATGATCAAATGTATTAAACTTTATCTTATGACCTGATGTACATGTGCTATTTTAAAATTCTTTTTTATTTTGGAATTTTTAAAAGTTTTCCCTAAGTATCCATACTGACTATATAAACACTAATTTTTAAATATTCCATACCCAAACTACTTGTTCAAAATATTCTTGCCTTTTGTCATTTTTCATGTTCTAATTTTTAAATTTACTCCCCAAATACAGGCCAATGTTAAGGGTCAGTTTCACTGTGTACAAATATTGACTTAAATTTATTCTAAGTTGTAAATGACTTAAATCTGATCCTTTCAAGTAAGTAAGAATTAATAAGTGAAGAATGCAAAAGAGCAGTTGAGAGTCCTAAGTGCCCACATTGAAGGAAAGAAGCACGTAGAAGGGGAGAGACATGAAAAAAGTGATTGCAGATACAGTAAAACCTGGTTGACCTTGCCATTTTGCTTCCAGTTAACTGTATCAAGAGTATTTGTACAAGGTCAACTATGCTATTTTGAACATGAATTTTAAATCTGCCAACATTCTTTAGAAGAGCAAAATGCTTTCATCTAGATCTCCTTCCTTCCTGAACAAATACATCTCTCTGACTCATTGAGAGGAAAAGCTGTTTCCCTAGAAGAGATGATTGTTCTAAGAGAATAAAACGTGTTACAGATGCTTATTCACAGACAGAGTCCCTAAACTCAGGTTACTCTCTGGAGTGTTAAGTTAGGCAAAGTGACACCATGAAAAGTGTCCCTTAGCACATTCCTCAATGGCCCAGGAAGCACCAGAGGTCTCTCTCCCTCAGCGACTGCCTTTCCAGTTCTGAGACTCTGTCCCTGTGGTTTAGCCCTTAATCACAATCTGTTTTCTGTGCGTGCCTAGTCTCTCCGACCAGATTATAAATCTCCTGAGGACATACCTTCTGCTTAGAATCCCTGACAGATCTAGAGCAGCTCCTGCCTACTTGCCATAAGGAAAATAATAATATGTATATAACAGCCTAGAGATGGAAGTGGTTTTTTTTCCTGATGCTAATAATCTCTCTGGGTTTCTTCACTGTTCCTTGATTGGCTTCTCAGCTCTGCCATCACCAGTACAATCAATCCCCTGCATTAAATTCCCTTTGTTGTAAACATGAAAGTGGTTTCTGTTTTCTTTTTTTAGATTCTGATTGATACATATGTTAATGAGTGACTTAGACACAGATGAGAAGAGAGATAACAGGGTGGCATTACAAAGGGAATTGAGATCTCCTTTAGGAGAACACCTTAAGGAACCACTGCCTAGAATCCCAACGTGATTACAGCAAGATGTAGTCAGAGGGATCCTACTGCCAAACCTGATATATAACCCTTAATTACTTAGGCAGCTACCAATGGAAAAGGCCATTATTCCCACAGTTGTCACTAAGAATTTTCGTAACACACATTTGTACTATTAAACCTATCAGCTTCCAGTTTGTCCAGGAGTCTGACAGCTAATATGAGAGAGAATTCTATGAACTTGCTTCTTTACACTCATTTTTTTCTTTTTTTGAATTGTATACACTAATGTATTATTTCCAATGGAAGAACAACTTAAAATGGCAGCTACATTGAGTATCTCATCAGAAAAAAATACATTTTTTTCTATATGGAGGCCTGAAAAGGTCTCTCTGGAGATTAAATTCTGCCATAATTCAAAGGAATGAAAGGATCAAAGAAAGAAAAACAATTTGGATGCAATATTTCTTCTGTATTTTCATAATTTGATTTATGCTTGATTTCTCTATGACATTTTCTATGATTAAAACAAACAGAATTTAAAAGGGGAAAGGAGGGGGCCAGGAGAGGCGGAGAGAAGCCTGGATAGCACTTGACTATAAAACTCATTCTTCTTGGGACTATGCCCACATCAGAAACTACTTGAGCTCACTCTTGTAATTTAATAAGATGTCATCAGATCCCTTTGACACATTTATAGCCTTATAATTAAAACTACTTGATGCAAAATCCATGTGCTTCATGTAAAGCAATTTAGATTGTCATAGATGCCCTGTTCTATGATCTACAGCTACCAAAAGTCATGTACGCCAGGTGTGCTGGCAGGAGCCCTGGGCTACGGCTGTGAGATGGGGATCCTGGGCTTGTTTCTCCAACTAATTAGGTGGACTCAGTTTCCTTATGTGTAAAATGAGAGACAGGTTCTTTCCAGCTGTAACAGGTATTGTATTAGATATTCCTAATCCCAGGATCCATGTGAGTTGCAGATTGGAAATTGCAAATCTTAGATAGGACTCCATTAAGTACTCCATTGCATGAATTTGTGGTGTCTAAATGATTAGAAAAGACACTCTTACTCATTTTTTTCCAGTCTCCCAGCCTCCTCTCCTCCTGCTCTCTGTGGTTCTTTGTTGCTTTCTCTGATGTGTTCTCCAAATCACCTTTTTCTGTTCCTCCCATCCCAGTATGGTTCATTCTTGAATAATCCTTTCATGTCTCCTGCAGCTCTTGCTCTAAATATCTAAAGCACTCTCTGATCTATGGCCATTATTTTCTTCATGCTGAAGAAGCGCACTGTTAAAGGGTTGAAGGGAGGCTGCCATTCCTTCCAGAGCCCTTAATATCTAGTTTTGCAACTGTTAGAAACATAATTGTCTCTTCCATGATCTGTGTTCCCAAGAGGACTGTTGTAGGCACCCTACCTGACTGATAGATACCACATTCTGAGCAGATACAAGAGGGCAAATGCCTGGTAGACATCATCTAAAAGGCGGACAATTCATGATACAAAAGAAAGAGTAACCATGTGTCCACTAGGGTTGCCCTTACAAATTACCACAGACTGGGTGGCTTAAACAACAGAAATTTATTGTCTCATAATCCTAGAGACTAGAAGTCTGAAATCAAGGTGTTGGCAGAGTTGGTTCCTTCCGAGGGCTGGGAGGGAAGGACCCCTTCCAAGGCCTTTCTCCTTGGCTTGTAGACGGCCGTCTTCTCCCTGTGTCTTCACATAGTCTTCTTTTCATACATGTTTCTGTGTCCAAGTTCCCCCTTTTATATAAGGACACCAGTCATATTGGATTAGAACTCACCCTAATGACCTAATTTTAACTCCATTACCTCTGTAAAGACCTTGTCTCCAAATAAGAACACATTCTGAGGTACAGGGGGTTAGGACTCCAACACAGGCATTTTGAGGGGAGACACAATTCAATCCATAACACTGTGCCTCAGAAATGGCATCAAATTTACTGAGGTCTCATTTTCGGTGACTAAAGCAGTGCTTCTCAAACTTCAGTGTACCTCCCATCACCTGGGGAATTTGCTGAAACCCAGAATCTGATTCAGTAGGTCTGGGGGGTGCCTGAGATTCCATATCTCTAACAAACTCCCAAGTGATGCTAATGCTGGTTCCCGGGCCACATTTTGAAGAGCAAAGATCTAAAGGATGGTTTATAGACTGTTCTTACTTTAAGGACAGAACAGTAATATTGGGAAAACTTGATGGAAATAATGGCTTTCTGTCACCAAAAAGGAAAAAATGATACGTCCCATATCTTCATATCAGGCTTGTGCTTAGTTGAGTAGACTGTACACAACACAGGGTAAATACTTGTACCTGGCAGTCAGTTATTCCTGTGATGCTGGGGCTGCTTGCTGTTGTTACTCAGCTGCTGTGATTTTCAGCAGTAGCGTCGTAATCACACAAACAAGCACAATATTTTTAGGTACATTGCAATTCATTTATCTGTTCCGAGTAAACTTAAATTGGGTTGCTAAAGCAGTATGCACCATAAATAAAATACATGCTAGTTTTTTTTTTTTTTTAAACATCTTTATTGAAGTATAATTGCTTTACAATGGTGTGCTAGGTTCTGCTTTACAACAAAGTGAATCAGTTACACATATACATATGTTGCCATATCTCTTCCCTCTTGCATCTCCCTCCCTCCCACCCTCCCTATCCCACCCCTCTAGGTGGTCACAAAGCACCGAGCTGATCTCCCTGTGCTATGCGGCTGCTTCCCACTAGTTATCTATTTTACATTTGGTAGTGTATATATGTCCATGACACTCTCTCATCCTGTCACATCTCACCCCTCCCCCTCCCCATATCCTCAAGTCCATTCTCTAGTAGGTCTGTGTCTTTATTCCCATCTTGCCACTAGGTTCTTCATGACCTCTTTTTTTTTTTTTTCCCCTTAGATTCCATATATATGTGTTAGCATACTGTATTTGTTTTTCTCTTTCTGACTTACTTCACTCTGTATGACAGACTCTAACTCCATCCACCTCATTACAAACACCTCCATTTCATTTCTTTTTATGGCTGAGTAATATTCCATTGTATATATGTGCCACATCTTCTTTATCCATTCATCCGATGATGGACACCTAGGTTGCTTCCATGTCCTGGCTATTGTAAACAGAGCTGCAATGAATATTTTGGTACATGACACTTTCTGAATTATGGTTTTCTCAGGGTATATGCCCAGTAGTGGGATTGCTGGGTCATATGGTAGTTCTATTTTTAGTTTTTTAAGGAACCTCCATACTGTTCTCCATAGTGGCTGTATCAATTTACATTCCCACCAACAGTGCAAGAGTGTTCCCTTTTCTCCACACCCTCTCCAGCATTTATTGTTTCTAGATTTTTTGATGATGGCCATTCTGACCGGTGTGAGATGATACCTCATTGTAGTTTTGATTTGCATTTCTCTAATGATTAATGATGTTGAGCATTCTTTCATGTGTCTGTTGGCAATCTGTATCTCTTCTTTGGAGAAATGTCTATTTAGGTCTTCTGCCCATTTTTGGATTGGGTTGTTTGTTTTTTTGTTATTGAGCTGCATGAGCTGCTTGTAAATCTTGGAGATTAATCCTTTGTCAGTTGCTTCATTTGCAAATATTTTCTCCCATTCTGAGGGTTGTCTTTTGGTCTTGTTTATGGTTTCCTTTGCTGTGCAAAAGCTTTTAAGTTTCATTAGGTCCCATTTGTTTATTTGTGTTTTTATTTCCATTTCTCTAGGACCTGGGTCAAAAAGGATCTTGCTGTGACTTATGTCATACAGTGTTCTGCCTATGTTTTCCTCTAAGAGTTTGATAGTGTCTGGCCTTACACTTAGGTCTTTAATCCATTTTGAGTTTATTTTTGTGTATGGTGTTAGGGAGTGTTCTAATTTCATACTTTTACATGTACCTGTCCAATTTTCCCAGCACCACTTATTGAAGAGGCTGTCTTTTCTCCACTGTATATGCTTGCCTCCTTTATCAAAGATAAGGTGACCATATGTGCGTGGGCTTATCTCTGGGCTTTCTATCCTGTTCCATTGATCTATATTTCTGTTTTTGTGCCAGTACCAAACTGTCTTGATTACTGTAGCTTTGTAATATAGTCTGAAGTCAGGGAGCCTGATTCCTCCAGCTCCGTTTTTCGTTCTCAAGATTGCTTTGGCTATTCGGGGTCTTTTGTGTTTCCATACAAATTGTGAAATTTTTTGTTCTAGTTCTGTGAAAAATGCCAGTGGTAGTTTGATAGGGATTGCATTGAATCTGTAGATTGCTTTGGGTAGCAGAGTCATTTTCACAATGTTTATTCTTCCAATCCAAGAACATGGTATATCTCTCCATCTATTTGTATCATCTTTAATTTCTTTCATCAGTGTCCTATAATTTTCTGCATACAGGTCTTTTGTCTCCTTAGGTAGGTTTATTCCTAGGTATTTTATTCTTTTTGTTGCAATGGTAAACGGGAGTGTTTTCTTAATTTCACTTTCAGATTTTTCATCATTAGTATACAGGAATGCAAGAGATTTCTGTGCATTAATTTTGTATCCTGCTACTTTACCAAATTCATTGATTAGCTCTAGTAGTTTTCTGGTAGCATCTTTTGGATTCTCTATGTATAGTATCATGTCATCTGCAAACAGTGACAGCTTTACTTCTTCTTTTCCGATTTGGATTCCTTTTATTTCTTTTTCGTCTCTGATTGCTGTGGCTAACACTTCCAAAACTATGTTGAATAATAGTGGTGAGAGTGGGCAACCTTGTCTTGTTCCTGATCTTAGTGGAAATGGTTTCAGTTTTTCACCATTGAGGACAATGTTGGCTGTGGGTTTGTCATATACGGCCTTTATTATGTTGAGGAAAGTTCCCTCTATGCCTACTTTCTGCAGGACTTTTATCATAAATGGGTGTTGAATTTTGTCGAAAGCTTTCTCTGCATCTATTGAGATGATCATATGGTTTTTCTCCTTCAATTTGTTAATATGATGTATCACGTTGATTGATTTGCGTATATTGAAGAATCCTTGCATTCCTGGAATAAACCCCACTTGATCATGGTGTATGATCCTTTTAATGTGCTGTTGGATTCTGTTTGCTAGTATTTTGTTGAGGATTTTTGCATCTATGTTCATCAGTGATATTGGCCTGTAGTTTTCTTTCTTTGTGACATCTTTGCCTGGTTTTGGTATCAGGGTGATGGTGGCCTCGTAGAATGAGTTGGGGAGTGTTCCTCCCTCTGCAATATTTTGGAAGAGTTTGAGAAGGATAGGTGTTAGCTCTTCTCTAAATGTTTGATAGAATTCGCCTGTGAAGCCATCTGGTCCTGGGCTTTTGTGTGTTGGAAGATTTTTAATCACAGTTTCAATTTCAGTGCTTGTGATTGGTCTGTTCATATTTTCTATTTCTTCCTGGTTCAGTCTCGGCAGGTTGTGCATTTCTAAGAATCTGTCCATTTCTTCCAGGTTGTCCATTTTATTAGCATAGAGTTGCTTGTAGTAATCTCTTATGATCGTTTGTATTTCTGCAGTGTCAGTGGTTACTTCTCCTTTTTCATTTCTAATTCTATTAATTTGAGTCTTCTCCTTTTTTCTCTTGATGAGTTTGGCTAATGGTTTATCAATTTTGTTTATCTTCTCAAAGAACCAGCTTTTAGTTTCATTGATTTTTGCTATTGTTTCCTTCATTTCTTTTTCATTTATTTCTGATCTGATCTTTATGATTTCTTTCCTTCTGCTAGCTTTGGGGTTTTTTTGTTCTTCTTTCTCTAATTGCTTTAGGTGCAAGGTTAGGTTGTTTATTCGAGATGTTTCCTGTTTCTTGATGTAGGCTTGTATTGCTATAAACTTCCCTCTTAGAACTGCTTTTGCTGCATCCCATAGGTTTTGGATCGTCGTGTCTCCATTGTCATTTGTTTCTAGGTATTTTTTGATTTCCCCTTTGATTTCTTCAGTGATCACTTCGTTATTAAGTAGTGTATTGTGTAGCCTCCATGTGTTTGTATTTTTTACAGATCTTTTCCTGTAATTGATATCTAGTCTCATAGCGTTGTGGTCGGAAAAGATACTTGATACGATTTCAATTTTTTTAAATTTACCAAGGCTTGATTTGTGACCCAAGATATGATCTATCCTGGAGAATGTTCCATGAGCACTTGAGGAAAATGTGTATTCTGTTGTTTTTGGGTGGAATGTCCTATAAATATCAATTAAGTCCATCTTGTTTAATGTATCATTTAAAGCTTGTGTTTCCTTATTTATTTTCATTTTGGATGATCTGTCCATTGGTGAAAGTGGGGTGTTAAAGTCCCCTACTATGATTGTGTTACTGTCGATTTCCCCTTTTATGGCTGTTAGTATTTGCCTTATGTATTGAGGTGCTCCTATGTTGGGTGCATAAATATTTACAATTGTTATACCTTCCTCTTGGATCGATCCCTTGATCATTATATAGTGTCCGTCTTTGTCTCTTGTAATTGTCTTTATTTTAAAGTCTATTTTGTCTGATATGAGAATTGCTACTCCAGCTTTCTTTTGATTTCCATTTGCATGGAATATCTTTTTCCATCCCCTCACTTTCAGTCTGTATGTGTCTCTAGGTCTGAATTGGGTCTCTTGTAGACAGCATATATATGGGTCTTGTTTTTGTATCCATTCAGCCAGTCTGTGTCTTTTGGTGGGAGCATTTAATCCATTTACATTTAAGGTAATTATCGATATGTATGTTCCTATTCCCATTTTCTTAAATGTTTTGGGTTTGTTATTGTAGGTGTTTTCCTTCTCTTGTGTTTCTTGCCTAGAGAAGTTCCTTTAGCATTTGTTGTAAAGCTGGTTTGGTGGTGCTGAACTCTCTCAGCTTTTGCTTGTCTGTAAAGGTTTTAATTTCTCCATCAAATCTGAATGAGATCCTTGCTGGGTAGAGTAATCTTGGTTGTAGGTTTTTCTCCTTCATCACTTTAAGTATATCCTGCCACTCCCTTCTGGCTTGCAGCGTTTCTGCTGAAAGATCAGCTGTTAACCTTATGGGGATGCCCTTGTGTGTTATCTGTTGTTTTTCTCTTGCTGCTTTTAATATGTTTTCTTTATATTTAATTTTTGATAGTTTGATTAATATGTGTCTTGGTGTGTTTCTCCTTGGATTTATCCTGTATGGGACTCTCTGTGCTTCCAGGACTTGATTAACTATTTCCTTTCCCATATTAGGGAAGTTTTCAACTATAATCTCTTCAAATATTTTCTCAGTCCCTTTCTTTTTCTCTTCTTCTTCTGGGACCCCTATAATTCGAATGTTGGTGCGTTTAATGTTGTCCCAGAGGTCTCTGAGACTGTCCTCAGTTCTTTTCATTCTTTTTTCTTTATTCTGGTCTGCAGTAGTTATTTCCACCATTTTATCTTCCAGGTCACTTATCCGTTCTTCTGCCTCAGTTATTCTGCTATTGATCCCATCTAGAGTATTTTTAATTTCATTAATTGTGCTTGTCATCGTTGCTTGGTTCCTCTTTAGTTCTTCTACGTCCTTGTTAAATGTTTCTTGCATTTTGTCTATTCTATTTCCAAGACTTTGGATCATCCTTACTATCATTATTCTGAATTCTTTTTCAGGTAGACTACCTATTTCCTCTTCATTTGTTAGGTCTGGTGTGTTTTGACCCTGCTCCTTCATCTGCTGTGTGTTTTTCTGTCTTCTCATTTTGCTTATCTTACTGTGTTTGGGGTCTCCTTTTCACAGGCTGCAGGTTCATAGTTCCCGTTGTTTTTGGTATCTGTCCCCAGTGGTTAAGGTTGGTTCAGTGGGTTGTGTAGGTTTCCTGGTGGAGGGAACTAGTGCCTGTGTTCTGGTGGATGAGGCTGGATGTTGTCTTTCTGGTGGGTTCGTCCACGTCTGGTGGTGTGTTTTGGGGTGTCTGTGGCCTTATTATGATTTTAGGCAGCCTCTCTGTTAATGGATGGGGCTGTGTTCCTCTCTTGCTAGTTGTTTGGCATAGGGTGTCCAGCACTGTAGCTTGCTGGTCGTTGAGTGAAGCTGGGTCTTGATGTTGAGATGGAGATCTGTGAGAGATTTTCGCCGTTTGGTATTACGTGGAGCTGGGAGGTCTCTTGTGGACCAGTGTCCTGAAGTTGGCTCTCCCACCTCAGAGGCACAGCCCTGATGCCTGGCTGGAGCACCAAGAGCCTTTCATCCACACGGCTGAAGCTGCTGCCACACTACGGGCCGGGTCGGCCCTGGGACTCGTTCCTGAGGGGAGGGCTCGGCTCCCCCGCGCCTCCCGGCCCCTGCCCGAGCTCCGCACTCTCGGAATCCTCGGGGACTGGCGCTCCTCCTGGCCGGCTCAGCAGCCGCTTTCCGGGCTCGCCTTCATGCCCCAGCCGCTCGCCGCCGCTCGCCAGCTGAGCAGCAGCCCGGTTGCCCCGAGCCGCGCCACGACCCGGAACCGCACTCCGCCCATGCTAGTTTTAAGCTGTGTAAATTGTGCCAAGATGGTACGTAGTCATAACAAAACTGTGGAAGATTTTGGTCAAGAGGAAACATTTAAGAAGGAAAATATCACTAAGAGCAAATAGATTTAAATGAAGATATAACCCTCGACACAATAGCAAATGAATTCTGTGTTGTGTTGAATTTTTTCATAGCTAAAGTTTCATGCCTTTATCTTAAAACCAAGATATAATCACATTACTTAGAGTTGTAAACATATCTAGAATTATGTCCAAAATACCTTGGACACAACTTTTAATGCTGCTTGCTAAAGAACAATACTTACCATCTGATTCCAACATTCATGTAATTTGAGAGCAGGAATTCTCAATGGAACTTTCTGTGATGGAAACGTATTATATCCGCACTGTCCAATATGGTAGCCATGAGCCACATACGGCTATCAAGCGGAGCAACTGAATGTTTAATTTTATTTAATTTTAGTTAAATTGAAATTTCTGTTGCCAATATAAAAATGTGTCTTTTTATATTATATAAAGTAGGTGTCTACTTTAAAAACCAGAGCTAAAGGCAATTCACAGAGTTCAGTTAAAACGTTTTACCTATGCGTTTGTGTGATAATCCCTTATACATAATTCACAATGAAATGTTTCACGTTCCCTTTAACTTTGTTCTGTTTTGATCCTGTAGCTTATTCCAAATAGCATAACGTACATACTCTGCTCCGAAATTTTTTACATTGGCCTTTGACGGAAACCAATAAAATTGTTAACTCTAGGTATATTTTTATAGTACAGTCAAACTCTATTATGCCTATGTGGAAACTACACACCGTGATCGTGTGTCTGCACATCTCTGAGTGTAAACAAGTGAAGAAGTAGCACTAGACACATGGAATTGTTGGTGGAGAGAAGTGGTGGTGGCTGACACTTGTCATGTGCCAAACTGTCCTCTGTATTAGAGGAAGTACAGTCAGAGGAACAGAGGGCATAAATTGCCACTCTGTGCCTTAATACTTATTTCTAGAAAGTTCTCCTGGAAGAGAAGAATTTTGGAGCAATAAGAAACAATATTTGGAGAGAGAAAATCAAATCCATTAGGCTGATCTATAAGATTCAGCTCTAACAATTAGACCACATGCAACCTGACATCACATGAGGGGTGAGTGATAAGGTATACCCAATGGGAATGCCAGAGGTCCAAAGAGAGAGTGAGGAAATCTCTCTCCCTAAGTGGAAGCAGACACAAAAGGCAGAAGATGGTAGTGATTCAACTAAACTAAATGGAAGTAAGAGGGGATAATAAAAAGTAATAGTAAAATAGTAATAAAATCTAACACTTACACAGTGCTGTGTGCCCGGCACCTATTCCAAGTACTGTCCAAAACTGTGAAGGGTCTGAGTTTTGTTTTTTTTTTTTAATTTTTATTTCGTATTGGAGTATAGTCCATTAACAATGTTGTGTGACTTTCACTCTACTTAGTGGAGTATAGGTGATTAACAAGGTTATGTTAGTTTCTGGTGTTAATTTCACTCTACTTGGTGAAGTAGACAAGTCAGCCTGCCACAATTTCATGGATGCCGGCAGAAGACGGGAGACTCCTGGGTCAGAGACAATGGACAATTTATTATTCACAGCAATAGCCATGATCAGTAACTGGTTCTCTGAGCTCCAGTTCCCACAGTGTGACGCAGAAAGGCCCAGATGGTACCTGCTCGTGCAGTGGGTTGAGTTTCAGAAGAGGAACTTTGCGCTTAGGGTGACCAAATCTTTTATAATAGACAGCAGGCAAACGCACCTGATCTTTGCGTTAGAGGGAGAAGCTACATCTATTTTCCAAGGCCGTTTGCTATGCAAGCATCCTTGATAAGATAGTTTAGAACAAAGGCCTTCAGGGCTTCTGCTTACCAGAGGTGCAGAAACACAAAAGGCCCATGGAGAATTGTCACCCAGTGAGCACTTTACATATACTGAGTCATTAACCATCTCAACAACCATGTGAGGTAGGTACCTTTACACCATTTTACAAATGAAATGGGAAGCCACAGAGTTCCCACAGCTATTAAGCAGTAGAGTAAGGGTTTGAACCCAACAATCTGGCTCTGGAGCAGCAGTGTCCAATAGAAAGATTATGTGAGCCACATGCATCGTTTCAAACATTCTAGTAGCCACGTTAAAAAAGTAAAAAGAAACAGGTGAAACTAACTTTAAAAATATATTTTATATAACTCCATGTACCCAGAATATGATCATTTCAATGTGTAATCAGTATATGAATTATTAATGAAATATTAATAAATACATTCCTTTTGTATACCGTCTTTGAAAACCAGTGTGTATGCTACACTTACAGCAAGCACATCTTCATTCAGACAGAAATTTGTTTTAATCTTTTTTCTCCTTTTATTGAAGTATAGTTAATTTACAACATTGTGTTAGTTTCAGGTGTACAGCAATGTACAGTTATACATTTTATATATATATATATTCTTTTTCAGATTTTTTCCATTATAGGTTATTACAAGATATTGAATATAGTTCCCTGTGCTTTACAGTAGGTCCTTATACAGTGGTTGCTTATCTGTTTTATGTATAGTAGTGTGTCTATGTTAATCCCAACCTCCCAATTTATCTGAGATACAAAATTTTTAACGAAAAAACTTGACAGCTGAAAAAGTAGATTCACACACCCAAGCTGTTCCAAACATACTTAAAAGCTTTCCAGTAATCAAGTATCGGATTTTAAAGGTAAGCTAATTAAAATTAAGCAAATTAAATATTCATTTCTTCCATCACAACAGCCACATTTCAAGGGCTCAATAACCATCCCTAGCCAGTGGCTTTCATAACGGACTGAATAACTTTAGAGTCTGTGCAATAACCTTTGTGCTCTCCTGCCTCACAAAGAAAGTGCATTAAAAATGTACAGAATTTTTATTTAATTCCTTGTTCTTCTATTTCAATTGTTTAAAGGGATCACCATTGGTTACTGTGATGCCTGCCCTGGAGGGCTGTTGAGAGGAGCAAAGAGAAGGCAGTGCAGGGCGGAGGCTCAGACCTCAGGCTCACGGTCAGACAGACCCAGCCTGATCCATGCTCCATCACTTCGCGTCACTTCTCAGCTGTGTGACCATGAACGTGACCTCCTGAAACGCTAATTTCTTCATCTTTAAAGTAGATCAATAATAGTACCTCTGAGGATTCAATGAGGCCATTCATGTAAACGCCCTGGCACAGTGCTTGGCACATAGTTCATGCTAAATAAATGTCAATCATTATTTGGTAACTGGACCAAATTTAATATGAGAGACCAAAAAAAACTTTAATTGTACATCATTTCAAGATACCCATTTCAAGATACTTCCTGGAGGGAGGCCCTGCTCACTTAGCCATGCAGCCCAATGTCACCCTCTAGTGCCCAAAACCTTGAACATCAGGCATCACCAACAGAAACCACCAGAACACCGAACGTCTGAAAGGAGGATGTGCTTACTTCTTCTACCTCAGATGCTGTGTCTGACCCAGATCGCCCATCCCCAGCACTGTTAAGTGGTACCCTGTCTTTCAGGCCAGTGCTTCTCAAATCTTTAATGTCCTTTCTTACCAGGTATCTGGGGAATCTTGGCAAAATCAGTTTATGATTCACTAAGTATGAAGTATAGCCTGAGAGTCTGCATTTCTAATCAGCTCCCAGGTCACTCCAAAGTTACTGCCCCACAGACCCCTCTTTGAGTAGCAAAATTTTAGGAAATTCTATTTATCATTCCAACTCCTCCCAAAGTAACCTCCAAATTGGTAGAATAAGAAATTACAGGATAAGCTAAATGTTGTCTTCTTTTCCCGGTGGACATGAGCAAGAGGAAAAGCCCTAAATGGATCCTGAGGTTGAAATATACCTGAGTTTGAAGGATGGCCTCAAAGAGAGCAACAGCTTTCTTCCAGGAAAAGCCTCAGCCAGAGAATATGGGAAAGATGGGCCAACACGACCATTCTTCTATCCCTTTGACCTCATAATGTAACTCAAGGTCGTGTGCTATTCTAACTGGACATCTATGAATTAACAATGACTACGTAAATTAATCTGTGTTCATAGTTTGAGGCCCAAGATAATTTGGACTGGATAATAGCATGTTGGTTGGGTTGCAGGACCAGCAATGAAAACTGAGTCCGAAACTCAGCAGTCACTGATCAGTGATCTTTCCAATGTCACATTCAACAGACACCGGAAGGCTAACATTTGGAAGAAATCATCATCTATACATATTTCATATCTGATAAAATGAACATAGGGATAACTGCCACATTTTTGCAAACGTCAGAGATAACATAGCGAAAGTGTTTTGAAAATGGTGCTTCATGGATGTAAATACAATTTATTAGCAAGCTGATAGACCACACGGGCCCGGTATCTCTTTGGAATAATAGTTACCACATCGGTGGTTTCTAGTAAAGAGAAAAGGGAAAGGAGGACATGGAGTTTATTGCCATTTGTCTATCCGCTTTTTTTAAAAAAAACCTAAGATTCCTATGACCTAATCACTCCACACTTCTAGGTATTTGGGTTGCCTCCCACAATGTGACTACCAAGTTAATAATAATATTTATTTTCATCTTGTTTTCAAACATTTATTTCGGATGATGAGTTTAATACACTACAGTGCAATCGTGCTTTGTTGGTAAGTTTGCTCATTATCTAGCTTGACTCACTACGTTACCAACTTTGGTAAAAAGAAAGTCCACAGGGTTTTTCAAAGGCATGCTGAATATCCAACACAGCAGGTGTGGAGGGTCTATGCATTTACCTCATAAAAAGCATTGTGATATCATTTTGGACATGAACTCACATTTTTTTACCGCTTTCTGTCCCAGCATGGATATATGCGAAGACTGGCCTCTATAGTCCCTTGTTTTACTGTGAGAAATGACTATTTGTTTCTTAGAAGTTTGTTTTAAAGTAGTAGTTCACCTCTTTTTGTTTTGACTTAGGAGCTCATAGTGAAGTGTTTCCCCTGATTGATTCCCCTACAATATTAGATTTCAAAAAAAAGATTCATATCAATGTACTATACTGACTGCAAGTGTAAAGGGAGATAGAGAAGTCTGATCACCAGAGTCTGAGAAAAAACAAAAACAAAATAAACCTAGCCCTACATTTCTGTAATGAGAGAAAAATCAAAGAATGAAGATGGAGGGAGGGAGGAAGGGAGAGAGGAGGGACAAATCGAGAGGTTTCCTTCATACATATTCTCTCTTTTCATTTACACAATAAAACCTGACATTAGGACCAGGAGACACTGATTTGTCAAGGATAGTGTTGAGAACACAACAATCCACCAATCCATTGATAAGTAATTACTGAAGACTAGTCCAGGCCCTGTTGGGAACACAGGAAGAGCTCAGAATGTCTGTGACTTTCAAACGAGAACTAAACAGCATTGGAGAAATGTCACCTTAAAAGGAAGAAGGGGTAGGGGAGACTTCTTACTGCTGCTGTGTAGTTACTACTACATCCTTTAGAAAGTGGGTGGGTCAAAGGGGAAAGACCATTTCAAAAAGGACGTGTTTTAGTTTCATGGAAGAGTTGAGTTGAAGCATCCATTTATCCTGACATTTGGGCATTCATTCAACTTTCAGCTAAACAACGAATGCACACCCACTTTGGGCTAGTGGTACAAGAATAACCAAATCCTGTAGAGAAGAGGGCGCGTGGGCTGTGGCAGTAATGAGCAGAAACTCATGATTGGGGCTGTGGATGTACGGTCTCTAGATGTCACTTAATTTTGGTTTCCAATGGACGCGGAAGCTTATTATTTGGACTAATGATCATGCATGAAGGGAGTTGCGGCCTGTGGAGAGAGAGCCTTGGAACCAAGGCAGCTGGAGTAATGGGTATGGATTGGGGTTAGCTAGTGGCCTTAAGTCACCCCAGGACTTTCCAATGCACTTAACATAAAACCCAAATTCCTTATCAGTGCCTCCAAGACCTTGCATAACTGTCTCCTGCCTACATTTCCAACCTCATTCCTTGCTTTGCTTCCAATACTCCAGCTCATCTGGCCTCTGTGACCATGACCAGACCTTTCCCCCCTTCAGGTCTTGGTGTTTTCTTCTGTCTGTGATGCCCTCTTCCAAACTCTTCACATCTTCCTCCTGAGATGGAATTTCTGTGCCCCTCCCCACCCTGTTTAAAGTAGCTCTTGTTCCCGGTTACTCTCTATGCCATCAACCTGTTCATTTCCTTCTTAACTTCTGTTTATCAATGACTAGGCAACAAATCACTCCAAAGCTTAGTGGTATAAAGCAAAAGCAATCATTTTATTATATCTCTGAGTTTCTTTAGGACAGGAAATGAGGAAAGGCTTGGCTGTGCGGTTTCTGCCCAGAGGCTCTCGTGCAGTTGCAGTCAGGAGGTGACTGGAGCTTCCCCAGCAGGCCTGGCTAGACATCACTCTTCTTCCTGTACTCCTCGTGGTCTCTCCACGGAGGCTAGTTTCAGCTTTTTCACAGCCTATTGGCCCCAGGGTGGTCCAACTGCTTACATGGTGGCTGGAAATTTGGTTTCCATTGGAAATCAAAATGGAGTGACCTCAAGAGACAGCACACCCACAGCCAAAGTCACCAGTTTCTGCTCATACCGCCATGGCCCACGTCTCCGTTATCTCAGAGATTTGTACCCTAAGATTCTCGCCCACCCCGTGAGATTCTCTGCTGGGTTTCCTGAACCCTCTCAACCTTGCATTCTACTTTTTTATCTTCACATTTATTTCCCCTACAAAGAGCTGCATTTTCGTATTTCCCCATAGGTCCTACCACTGAGTATATACTTCTTGAATGAATGACTTGCTAGAACAAACCCATGAAATATGCACCAAATGTTTGATTGAGTAGCCCAATCTGCCCATTTAGTAAACTGTAATCTGCCAACTGTGTCCTTCACTGGATAGTTCGATGGGTTCTTCTGCCTGAAGTCCTTTGTGCCCAGGACCTTCAATTCATCTGTCCTGATTTCTGAGGTTTGTGAAGTTTGTTTTTTCAAACAGCATTTGAAATTATGAAGACACTCCTGTCATTTCAGCTCTGTGAGCAAAGAAGGGAGGTGGGGGGGGGGTGGAGGGGATGAGTTGGGGGCAGGGTGGATGGGGTGGTCGACTGGCTCTTATCATAACTGTTTAGTTTCATTTACATTTCTCGCTGGGTTGCTCAGGTCCGGGGCAGTGTTATTTGATGTTGAACACCTGTCTTCACACAGGGAGAGCTGCGGCCAGCCCTGCCAAGAGAGGCATTGACATCTCTGCTCTACAGAATTGTGCAACAAAGGTGAACACCCATGAGCTCCCGTCTGGTTCAGGGGAGTCTGGATCAAAAGGAGTCACCCCACTGATGATTTCAGAAGTACAGAGTCTCTCCTTGGGCTTTGGTGCCTGCAGCAAAAGCAAGCTTGTCTGTGTACTGAAGCCATTTGAATTTGTTCATTGGCCATTTTTATAGGTCCTAATTCATTCTTTGATGTAACATGAGTGCGAGATGAGTTTTCTTTCTGTTGTGCTAAGCTGATTCTCCTAAAGTCCTTGGTCATGTTCAAGCAGAGCTGTACTCAAATGGAAAGTTACGTGGCTAAGAGAGATTTCTGTCCTGAGAATGCAGAACAATTCACGGGCTACTGGATAATAACAAATACATATGGGGAGCTTGAGAGTGGCGCTTCTCAAACTTTCATGTCCATACTAATTACCTGGACATCTTATAAAATGCAGATTCAGAGACAATAGGTCTGGAGTGGGGCCTGAGACTCTCTGCATTTCTAACAAGCTTCTATGTGATGTTGACACCCTGGTCCAAGACCATACATAGTGTAGTAAGAGTCTAGTTTAGACTCCAGATTCTATAGCCCGTGCCCAAAGCATGGTCCCCAGACCAGCGGCACCCAGCATCACCTGGGAACTTGTGAAAAATGCAAATTCTCAGCTCTCACCCCAGACCTACTAGATCAGAAATTTCTGCAGTGTTGCTCAGCACTAAACATCTTAATTTCCTCCCAGAAATTCAGATGCATCCTGAAGTCTGAGAAGGGAGGTACTCTCAAGATTCACTCAGGTGAACTAAAGAATTTTAGCCACTGTCTCCAAACTTAGATCTAACAATCATCAAGTCTAGAATCAATAAGTTTGATGTGTTTAGCACAAATCTAGACTTTAGCACTTAAATTCATTTCAAAACTGTTTCACTCTCATCATCAGGTTGCAACTGCCATATAAAAATCCTCAGCCTTTTTTCACATTTAAAAAGATTAATCCTTTCAACCTTCATTTAAAGATCTTCTGATTCAATAATATGATCTTTGGCCAAGATATTTCATATTTCAAAATCCTGAAAGTCAAGCTCTTAATACCCTGGTATGGACACCAGGCCAAGGAGCACTGGAGTTCCTGAAGTCTAGGCACGACTTTGAACATTTCCAGTGGCCTTGGGGTTATCCCTAAAGTGAGGAGGATGGATGGCTCGGTAATATGTCAGACTGAAAAAGGGTGGACTCAAGATTCATTTCTTCTATTTGAATGCAGTCAGCCAAATGGAGGACCTCCTGAAATGATTGGCAGCATCAATAGTCTGGTAAGAATTAGACTACCTTCCCAGAATAGGCTGGAAAAACATCTATGACCTCAGACCTTGAGGCAAAATTTCCAGGGCTGCCAGGACTCTGTTAACTGTCTATCACCTCTGAAAGGGCAAAAGGGCAGGCAGGTTGCCCCTCAGGTCACCAGAGAAGGTAGAACCTGGAGCCTGTCCAGGCCACAAAGCACTGCCCGGGATGCCTGTGAATCAGGCCTAGCGCCTTCGTTACCTGCTCTGGTTTCAACTTTCACAACTGGGACCACTTTGCAATTTCAGTTTTAAGAGTAATCTTGGGGAGAAATACATAAAGCCCTGACTAATACCTTCTAGACTGTAACTATGCTAGTACAAGAATGTACAGCAATTGAAGAAAGCTGACTAATAATATGTCAGCCTCCTATAGCCCTTTTCATCTGAAGACCTCAAAGCACTATCCACATGACCTCACTAATCCTTAAAATAACTTCTGAGAAATATATGGGAAATATTATTGTCTCCATTTCTCAGGCGGAAAAAAGAGGGCATCAGTGAATTACCCAGGTCTCACTCTGAGCTCATAACTAGGCTCAAGACTGAGAGCCAGTAGAGAGATTTGGGGCATTGAGGGGTCCAGGAAGAAAGGGGGTGGAATATGGCAATCCAGAGAGAAAACAACTTTGGTTGTAATGTAAGCAACATGAATCATAGAACCAATAAAAGTACTAGGAAACAGAAAGGGGGGTGGCTTGGGGAATTTTTTTTGTCATTGTTTTGTTTCACAATACATATTTTTCTATCTCCATGCTTTGCTTGAGTCTTTCCTCGGGTCAATGTAGGGTTTGGGAGGGACAGGGCTGAAGGGAGGTCATTGCTTTATCTCTGTCCACATTACTCAAGTTCATCTTCTGAAGTTCTGCCCAAAGGTCAGTGGCTAAGCTTCTACTTAAGACACTGATCCTTAGTTTCCTGATTGTTCCCTTGACTCCAACTTCTTTTTCCCAATACTGTTTTTGTAATCCACATTTTATTTATGCAACAATTGCAAAAATTTCCCAAAGGGGTCATTGAGAATATTATCAAAGTACCTCAGATTTCCTGAACCGTTAAGTGAATATTTAAAACTTTTTTAGAATGGTGCAACTGCCTTTTTTCTTTCTTCTTTCCTTTCTTCCTTCCTTTCCTTCTTCCTTCCTTTCCTTCTTTCTTTTTCTTTCTTTCTTTCTTTTTTTCTTTCTTTCTTTCTTTCTTTTTCTTTCTTTCTTTCTTTTTCTTTCTTTCTTTCTTTCTCTCTCTCTCTGTCTCTCTCTCTCTGTCTCTCTCTCTCTCTTTCTTTCTTTTTTCCTATTTTAAAATGTCAAAGTCTTCCTGACATGCTTTGGCCATGGAAATGGAAGATATTTTCTCATTAGGTTAATTAATGGCTCTGCTTGGGTGGCATAATTTGGTGTAAGTTTCCTTTTAGAATTCTGTCATAACTAAAAAGGATCTTATTTTTGTTATGTTTTGTGGTGTCTTTAAATTTTTATGACTTCTACTTTGTTTAGTCTGCATGTAATCCTTCTTTTGAAACCTAATGTCCTAGAAAATTTACAGTTTTCTCTCAAAACTGGCACTTTTTACATTTTACGGTGATTCCTGTTTCTTCGGTTCTCACTAGAACTTCATTTAAGTCCTTAAGGTGTAATTCGCAGCTCAGGGAATTTATGATTACATCGTCAAAGTAAACTTCCCAAGTGCAATATATTAAACCTGACAAGACGCTGTTCATTAATCTTTGAAATATAGCCAGGTGTGATGTAGTGAAGTGAGCCTTCCAACTCAGAACAGCTGAAGAACTCAGAGCTGCCCCCCACAGGGAAGGATTCCTTCCTCCTCACTGCCAAGGCCGCCTGGGTGGGGACCGCGAGGGCCAAATGCCCTTCCTTTGCCAACTGTGGTGTTCCCTGTTCCTGCTGGTGTTCCTTCAGCTCTGCAGCTTCTTACCTTCTCATGCATTTGTTCATTCAACAAGTATTTATTAAGAGCCTACTTTGGGTCAGGCACCAGATGGACCTGGAAAGCCTGTAGTAACCAAAACAGACACAATCCCTTGCTTCATGGGGCTTATAGTTTGAGGTTCTAGCCATAAGCAAATGTCTCAAGACTCCTTTACTCAATGCCACCAAAGCCATGTGAAACAAACTACATTATCTGAACAGGCAGCATTTCTTCTCAGCCCCAGGTGTAGTTTTAATGCTAAATAACTTCCAGTATCTGCCAGTGAGATTGCAGTCCAGCCTGATGAGTGCTCTGATAGAGGTTTGCAAATGGCACTATCAAGGAAGAACAACCAAAGCCACCTTGGGATCAATCAGTGCTTGGTCAGAAAAGCAGAGTCTACACAGACATAGAGGACAGGCTTGTGGTTGCCAAGGGGGAGAGGGGTGAGGGAGAGATGGAGTGGGGGTTTGAGATTAGCAGGTGCAAACTATTATATACAGAATGGATAAACAACAGGGTCCTATTGTAAGCACAGGGAACTATATTCAATAGCCTGTGATAAACCATAATGGAAAAGAATATGAAAAAGAATGTATATATGTATGTATAACTGAATCACTTTGCTGTACAGCAGAAATTAACACAACATTGTAAATCAACTCTACTTCAATAAAATAAATTTTTTTTAAAAAAGCAGAGTCTAGCTAATCACTGTGCAACACCACCTCCAGAACAATGGGGAAAATCTGGATAAAAGGCAATACCTCTTAAACGCATTGTGGGTCTTCCCCAGACCCTTCTGTTTGTCTCTATAAAACATGGCAGGCTAAATGCCTTGTGGGATTCTGGATTGGGTTCTGAAACAGAAACAGGACACGAGTGGAAAAACAGGTGGAATCTATAGAGTCTGGAATTTAGTTAATATTAATATCCTAATATTGATTTCTTAGTTTTGTCTAATGTACCATGGCAATGTAGACATTAACACTAGGGAAACAGGGTGAGGAATATTTAGGAAATCTTTGTGTCTTCTAAATATTTAGAAATCTTTTCTATAATTCTAAAACTACTCCAAAATAAAGTTTACTTGAAAAATGTTTGCTTATGAAACAGAATCCTTAAAATGAACAATAAAAAGCTACTTTTGAAAAAACAACATAGTAGGTGTGGGAAAAAAAGATACAGCTCCCATTGACAAGCTACAAATTTTTCTTGAAACTAAGGAGAAATAGATCTAGAAACGCCAAACTCAGAAACTGGTATTCTACTAAAGACAATATTCTCATTGGATTTTCCCTTCTTTCTCTCATGCTACGGTGAGTGTGCTCTCACTGGTTTTAAGATCTCCTTTGAAGGTGTATGTGAAAAGGACAAGTGTGCAGAAGAATCATGTCCCAAGTTAAAGAGGCCAGATTCCTATCGTTTTAAGTTTAAACCCTCTGAATTTATAACACTCATTCTTTCAATCATTACCACCTTCCCTAATTCACACACACACACACACACACACACACACACACTCCAGATCATTGCTGAAAAACAGCTAACTTATCCTTTTCTGTCCTTGTCTGCATGCTTGCTCTTCATTTTCCCATACTTGCCTGGCTGTATAGAAACTTCTTTTTAAGTAACACAATGAGGATTCATATGCGCAGACTGAAGATCTTTCTTTTTTTTTTTTTAATTTTTATTTATTTATTTTTGGCTGCATTGGGTCTTCATTGCTGAGTGCAAGCTTTCTCTAGTTGCGGCAAGCGGGGGCTGCTCTTCGTTGCGGTGCGTGGGCTTCTCATTGAGGTGGCTTCTCTTGTTGCCGAGCACGGGCTCTAGGCACGTGGGCTTCAGTAATTGTAGAACGCAGGCTCAGTAGTTGTGGCACACGGGCTTAGCTGCTCCGCGGCATGTGGGATCTGCCCAGACCAGGGCTTGAACCGCTCTCTCCTGCATTGGCAGGTGATTCTTAACCACTGCGCCACCAGGGAAGCCCTGAAGATCTTTCTGACTTAGAATTACATTCAGGAAGAGTTGGCTTAAAGGGCAAAGACGGGGGGGGGGAGGGTAAATTAGGAGTTTGGGATTAACATATACACACTACTATATATAAAATAGATAACCAACAAGGACCTACTGTATAGCACAGGGAATTCTACTCAATATTTTGTAATTACTTATAAGGGAAAAGAATCTGAGAAAGAATAGTTAAATATCTATATATGTATGACTGAATCACTGTGCTATACATCTGAAACTAACACAATATTGTAAATCAACTATACTTCAATAAAAAAATTAAACAAAAAAAGAAATGTATTAAGATACTTTTAAAAAAGAGCTGGCTTATGGCATCCAGTAAGGGATTCTTGCTTTTGTTAGACTTGCGGCACTGTGAGGTCATTACACAATATGTACAGGACACACTCCTATTTACATTTTTTCAGGGAGAATTTTTCATTTCAGAATAGAAGTGGTGGTGATGAAAGCTCTAATTTTTTTTTTTTAGCTAGCTGTATGCTTAAAAAGATCATGGTTTTGTAAACCACGTGTAAACCTTTGGACAGACTGCTGGCTGCAGTGAGGGACTTCCTCAAAGAGTAGAGTGAGCCTTGGAAGATTCAAATGGTGCCTTGTTTAAGATGAAATTTTCTCCCCACCCAGAGAAATGGCTCGTAGAATTAGAATATTAGTGCTGGGAGGATTCCTAGACATCATCTACTATAATTTTATCATATTAAAGATGAGAAAAACAGGCCTGGGGACTCGTGCCTCATCCAAGGCTTTAATGTCTCAGCTGAGCAAAAACCATACACCGGATGCCAGGTCCACCGTTTCCTCCTCTGTGCTGCGCTGGCCCATCATCCTGGGGCCCAAGCTCTCGGGGTTTTTACTATGAATCTTCAAAAATTTTGCTTTGTGTTCCATACTTCCTTTGTTTAAATGAAATAATGTGTGCAAAAAGTCATCTGTAAGCTGGGGCGTACCACACATGTGTCATTTGTAATTGATGCTTTTGTTACTGTCATTATTAGCTACAACGGGCTACGAGATAGACTGGACACGTGCAAACTCTACAAATGAGGTGCTGGAAAGAAAGGCAGTTTCTGCATGCTGACGATCGGCTTCTGCTGCATCTCTTCTGATGCCCCTGCTTTCCCATGGGGTCCCATTCTCTTTAAGAATCTGCTTTTTAAAATTCCTTTCCTCCTTTCGCATTTTCATTCTCTCTTTTTTTAATCTATATAAGCTGACAAGGAGGACTCACCGGAGAACAGAGCCCAGGTTTCTAGAAAGGCTCTGCAAATAGGAAGTAAAACCACATCACACCATTCATCTGCCAAAAGTAATAAACCCAGCCAGCCTCAGCGCCCTCTCGACTTCGTCAGCAACTAAGGAAAGGAAAAAAAACAAATGCCAGGCAAAGAATGCCAGGCAAATCAGACCATGGGAAAAATAACACCTTCAAACTCAGGGCAAAATGCTCCTTTCCCAATCCTCGCTGTCGATGCTGCGTCCGGTATGCTTGGCAGGGTGTGCCGCTCTTGGAACAAGATGCAGAACACAGGTTAGGGAGAAGATTTTGGCCAGAGACTGGTTGTGAATTTTTAATTCATGGTTGTAAAGCCTGAGAAATCTCACTGTGATTTAGTTTCGTACAACAATCGAAACAAATCCGTATAAGATGGTTCCTTATGCAGCTTTAAGAAACACTCCTCTGATTTCCCACAAATCATATAAACTCATTGCTCCTCAAACCAGTGAGTGTGCCGATCATTAATGAGTAGAATAAATGATAAACTCAAGGTTCAACATTCCAATATTTGCCCCAAACAGAAACTGCTGTGGGGATTCCAACCTGGAAAGGCCATTCTTGATTCTTTCCTTTTTTCCAACTTGAATCCACCTGCCTTTTCTCTTTCAAATCACTTAGAAGATTATTTGAAGGCGAGTAAAAAAGCCCACCTTCTTAATATCGGCTTCTTTCCAGTTAACCAAGAGCAGCAAATGAGAGAAAAAACAGTTATGATGAAGCCCGGAAATATAGGGCTTTGGATTAAAAATCCAATAATCTGGATTTTAATCCTTTCTCTGCCATGAACTCACCGTGTGGCATCTCTAGGTTCCCAAATCCCTTCTGGGTCCATCGACGTTCTGTTTTAATAACAGGGATAATTTCTTCCAGCTCTAATATTCTTATTTTATTATCCCTGAAATTAGATTTCTATCACACAGGCAAAAATATCTTCACCAATGGCTGACACATGGGTGGAGAAAAGCCATGATTATATCTCTAGAGACGGGTTTAATGAGGAAAACCAAAGTTCTAAGAACAGGAAAAAAAGTCTTCCTGATTAGGACACTTCTGTTTCTATCCATTTCCCATTCACCAAACATTGTCTTCAACTGTTGCTTTCTGTACTCAGCATTTCTTCCAGGAGAGAGTGAAAACTCAGGTGCATCCAGGGAAGTTTTTTCTACAGTGATTAAAAATATCAACCAAGGGGGGCTTCCCTGGTGGCGCAGTGGTTGAGAATCTGCCTGCTAATGCAGGGGACACGGGTTCGAGCCCTGGTCTGGGAAGATCCCACATGCCGCAGAGCAGCTAGGCCCGTGAGCCACAATTACTGAGCCTGCGCGTCTGGAGCCTGTGCTCCGCAACAAGAGAGGCCGCGATAGTGAGAGGCCCGCGCACCGCGGTGAAGAGTGGCCCCCGCTTGCCGCAACTAGAGAAAGCCCTCGCACTGAAACGAAGACCCAACACAGCCATAAATAAATAAATAAACAGAGCAGCCCTAAACTTTGGGGTGCCTGTGTCTTAAAAAAAAAAAAAAAATCAACCAAGGAGATAGATAACCTTTGGAGTCATTGCTTCACAGTTAATCCTTGTTTTAAAACAGGTTCCATCACGAATTGTTAGAGGAGGGAGCTAGCATGCCCTGAGGCACCCTCTGTGTCAGAAGGAGTGCTCCGTGGGTAACGTTCACGGACTCATCTATCACAGCACTTAAAGAGAGACAGTAGGGTATACCCCATCCTATAGAGGTAGGAAACTAAGGCACAAAGTATAACAACTTGTCCAAAGTCATTTATATGTAATAGATGCTGGAACAGAAATTTAAACCAAATGTGTCTAATTATCAAACCTTTCCTCTACAACATATGAGCTTGTTTACACAGTGCTTTGCCACTTAGAAAAGATTAGCTTACAAGGACCTACTGTACAGCACAGGGAACTATATTCAATATCTTATAATAATCTATAATAGAAAAGAACCTGAAAAAAAAAAGAACCTGAAAAAGAATATATATACGCACATATATACAAAACTGAATCGTTTTGCTGTAAACCTGAAACATTGTAAATCAACTATACTTCAATTTTTTTAAATTTGAAAGTTAAAAATTTTTTAAATTTTTAAAAGAAAAATTAAAAAAAAAGATTAGCTTATTAATGGTGCCTAAGTTAAGTTTCCTTTCTTAAGACAAACTGCAGACAGAGTCATGTCATTATAATGCTTTACTTAGACCATCAGGCACCACTTCTTGGATTCGAGGAGTACTAACATAAATTTAAAATAAAAGAGAAAAGAGTATTTCGTATTTTACAAGCTGGGTGATGGATCGCCCTTGTGAAAGATCCAACAGATGTTTCAAAAGCCACCCAAGGGATTACCCAGCAGACTGAGAAGACTTCACACTGGCTGTTCTTTCAAGTATTTCCCTACCTCACCCTGGATTCAACCCAGAGAGTTTCAAGGGGCAAAAGAAGCAGGAAGGAGCAGCATGGCCGGCAGGGTAGTAGGTCAAAGGCATGCCTTGTAGCATGGAGGGGCCACCCGAGTGAAAATCAAAGAACCACCCCTGAGAGCTTTGTTTTCAGCTGTGAGAGGCATTTTGAAGTTCACTGGTTGGGATTAAACTCCCCAAACATCCTTCATCCCATTCCCCCTCTATTTGTTTACTTCTCACCACCTCCCATATCTGACAAAACCCAAGGCTGTTAGGGGGACCTGGCAGGAGGAGCTTCCAGGTGTCCTGCCCCGAGGGATTAGAAGAGCTCAGGTTTCAACTCAGGACTGTCCCACCCATTTTCTCCTCAGTACTGCACCCATCACTCACCCTGACAGGCACATCTCATACCGTTGGCTGTCTTCACAGGAGGAGTTTATAAATAAGGGCACCTGTCTGTGAAAGCCAGACATTCATAGGCAGAGCAAGGAGACAATAGATTACATGTTTGGGGAGTTTCTGTGCCTGAACTTTCCCAACAGCTGGATCTGCACTACAGAGGCTTTTGTGAGGTTTTGTGTTACAGGAAAAAGAGAGAAACAGGTTCCTTATCTTAGTATTAGAAACACATCTGCAAACCTGTCACATTCTCCAGCAAGTGAACCAAAGGTAAACATTTCATAGTACTTGGAACTCTACCCCTTCTCTGTTAAGGAAGGTTAAAACATGTTGGTTAAATGAAAAGTTTGGCTGAAACTAGATTCTTCGCCAAACACCAAAGGAGGTTGCAATTTCAAGAATTTTTCTCCTTGGATTTAATCATGAATATTAAGTATTGGTACCCAAGTGCTAGAGTAACACACTAAAGACCACCCATCAACTTAATTCCAAAGGCTTATTGCATGTAACTCAAGCTCCAGTTATCTGAGAGTAAGTGATGCTATTCGCAACTGCCCATAACAAAAGCCAAAGGTCAAATTATAGCAATTTGACCTTTTCATTTTTCACTTGTTTATTTTTCAGATAGCTGGGAAAATATTTTCCACTTCTATTTGATGACATGATTTCTAAAGCATGTTGACTAACTTAATTAGCCAGGATCACCCCAAATGCCACTTACAATGAATCATGGGCCCAAAAGGCCCTTATTCAGTGATAAAATTAAATCAAAACATAGTTTGAACCCAATATTCCACAAGGTTCTAATTCATATAAGCAATGGACTTTCTCTTACAATTGTAGTGCTTGCTACATCTTAGTATCATTCCTTTCATTTCTTTTCATGCATTTTCATTCTATTCAGGCTCCAACACTCCAACTTTCTTCCACGAGTCCCAGCACTGCGTCCTCCTCCCTTGCCATTTTAGATGGCAATGAAAGATTCTATCCTTTGTCATTTCAAAGTCCAAAGTGCATTCCTCTTTCTTCCCCAAAGCAAGAAACCACAGATGGTTCAGTCGATGATCTGTGACTAAATCATTCTGCAATTGAGACATGATGCCAAAAGAAAAACACATTCTTAACGCATTGTTTGCCTGGAAAAATAAACTGCATAACAGGGAGAAATGTAGAGCAAGGTAATCATAGAAACCCAGAGGCATAATCCAGTTAAACCCCCTGACCTGCATCAGATGTTGACAATTCTAATTTCTCTGTTCCAAGAGAACTTTCTGGGACACATTTGCAACATTGCTTAAAAGTCCTGCCACTTAGGGCTTCCTTAGTGGTGCAGTGGTTGAGAATCCACCTGCCAATGCAGGGGACATAGGTTCGAGCCCTGGTCCAGGAAGATCCCACATGCCGCAGAGCAACAAAGCCCGGGCACCACAACTACTGAAGCCTGCATGCTGCAACTACTGAAGCTCGTGCCCCTAGAGCCCATGTTCTGCAACAGGAGAAGCCACCACAATCAGAAGCCCATGTACCGCAATGAAGAGTAGCCCCCGCTCGCCACAACTAGAGAAAGCCCACACGCAGCAGCGAAGACCCAATGCAGCCAAAAATTAATTAATTAATTAATTATTTAAAAAGTCCTACCACTACTTAGTGGAAGAAGTAAATAAAACAGACCTCAGGTAACCTGCTAGATGGAGAGATCTTGGGAAAAAAATAACTCCTCTACCAATAAGACTTCCCTTAAAAAAAAATCATACTGTGTTAGCGTTAGACCTGATTTTAATAAAGTGTCAAGATGCACCAAAATAGGTCATTTTACTCCTCGCTGTTCAAATGCACAACATTCAAGATAAGAAAGACTTGAGTTCAAGCCCTCAGAACTATGGGTGAAATCCACAAAATAGCTTATGGTAATCACTCTGTTAATCTGCTTTGGTTGACAGTTTTCAAAATGGATTCCACAGAACTAAGAAATAAACCAAATCCATTCCAGCTTTCCCTGGTAGAGGGCACTCAACTAGGCACTTAATCCTGCAAAAGCTCAGCAGGGAGACTCTTTATAAAAGGGATTTCTTTAGTTGGCTAAGGGAAAATATCCTGTCTGAATAGGCAGGTAGATCATTAGTGGCCGGACCTCCCAGATAGCCCCTAAGTTTCTGAGAAAACTTCCTGATGAGTCATGCTGAGAAGGAACACTCCAGAAAGGCTTGGAGCAAAGTACTATTCTCAAGTAAGATCTACAATGCATGCTTGGCCCCAGTGATAGCAAAGGATGTGGTATGACAGCAATCAATTCCTCAGTGACTTGAAGGGGTAGACTTGCCCTCTGCCTACCTGGCCGAGGAAACATGAGAGCTGTGATGGACAGGATCAGAAATAGTGTGTGATTACAGCACACTACAGATAGATGTGTTTCTATGATGTAAGGCCACTAAAAACACTTTCCACGTGCCAAGGCCTATTCTAGATTCTACTTTGTCTGCGATTAAATGAAAATGCTATTAGGAAAATGCCTACTAGTTCTTTCTAAACGTCCAGGGCTATTTGGAGGGGAGCAACATTTGCTTGTGGTAAGAAAATTATGACTCCAGACTTCATTAGTTGTATCTTCGATTCCATCTCCTATCTCTGGGATAAATAATCTACTGGCCAACACTTGTAGATAAATGATCTACCAGTGAACACTTGTGAGGTTTAAATTAATATGTATAAAACACTTTGAAAGGAGTTATGAAAGACAATCCTACCACTCAATATTCAAGAATTATGTTCTGTGCCTTTATCCAAGCTTTCCATTATTTGTTCAGTTTTGGGGGGTTTTTTTGGTTGCTGTTGTTTTTTGTTTTTTGTTTTTTTGCTACGTTGAGTCTTCGTTGCTGCATGCGGGCTTTCTCTAGTTGCGGCGAGCAGGGGCTACTCTTCATCGTGGTGTGCGTGCTTCTCATTGTGGTGGCTTCTCTTTGTTACGGAGCACAGGCTCTAGGCACGTGGGCTCAGTAGTTGTGGCTCACGGGCTCTAGAGCACAAGCTCAGTAGTTGTGGTGCACGGGCGTTGTTGCTCCGTGGCATGAGGGATCTTCCCGGACCAGGGCTCGAACCCACGTCCCCTGCATTGGCAGGTGGATTCTTAACCACTGCACCACCAGGGAAGTCCCTTGTTCAGTTTTTTAAACAAACACCATTGTTTGCAGATCCAGATTTGATTTCACAAAGAATTTATTTCATAATTTAAACTGAAGTGCTTTTCATAATTTAATTATTAGTATTGCTACAGTCAGGAAGGATTTTTCCATCACTCTTACGGAAAAGTTTTTTTTTTTTCAGTTTTAAAAACGAGAACTTTTTAAACTGGTTTAAAATAAAAGGACTACAGTATTTTCCAAAGAACATGAAATATTTTCGTAATAAAGAGTCATTATTGTTTTATCATTTTATCAATCATTTCTAATGATTCTCATAGCCACTCAGATGGTTACATGGTCTTCTTTCTGAAAGAAATAAATGAGAAACCATAAATGAACCTGACACCTGCCATACAAGAAATACTAAAGAGTATACTAAAATGAAATTAAAAGACAATAGACAGTGGCAAATCTATATGAGAAAAATAAGTGCCAGTAAAGATAACGACATAGGTAAAAATAAAAGACTGAATAAATAAAATTTTGTTTATAACTCATTTTTTTCCTCCTATCTGATTCAAAAGACAACTGCACCTAACAATGGCACACCAAAATACATGACACAACAACTGGCAAGACTGAAGGGAGACAGACAGTTCAACAGCAGTTGGGGATTTCATACTCCACTTACAATAAGAGATAGGACAACTAGACAAAACGTCAGCAAGTAAATCAAAGACTGGAATAGCATTATAAGCCAACTACACCTAACAGAGATCTATAGAACACTCCACCCAACAACAGGACAATGCACATTCTCCTCAATTGTACATGAAACATTCTCCAGGTGAGACCATATGTTAGGACATAAAATTAGTATCAATAAATTTAAAAGGATTGAAATCATACAAAGTATGTTCTCTGACTACAACAGAATGAAATAAGAAATCAATAACAGAAGAAAATAGGAAAAATTCACAAGTATGTGAAAATCAAACAACACATTCTTTAAAAAAACAGTGTTTCAAAGAAGAAATCATGGGGAAATTAGAAAATGCTTTGAGATGAATGAATACAGCATACCAAAACTTATGGAAGTAGTTAAAGCAGTTGTTAGAGGGAAATTTATAGCTATAAATGCCTATCTTAAGAAAAAAGAAAGATCTCAGATCAATAACCCATCCTTCCACCTTTAGAGGAACAAACTAAATGCAAAGAAAGTTTTCCTTTTGATGAACGTAACAAGCTGATCCTAAAATTCATATGGAATCACAAGAAACTCAAAATAGCCAAAATAATCTTGCAAAAGAACAAAGTTGGAGGACTTATGCTTCCCAATTTCAAATTTACTATAAAGCTACAGTAATCAAGACTTTGTGGTGCTTGCATGAAGATAGACATAGATCAATCATCTGGAGAGTCCAAAAATATACCCATACATCTATGGTCAGTTGATTTAGAAAAGGGTGCCAAGACCATTCAATGAGGAAAAGAATTGTCTTTTCAACAAATGGTATCCAGAATACAATGAATTCTTACAATTAAACAATAAAAAGACAAATAACCCCATTAAAAATTTAACAAAGGATTTGAATAGATATTTCTCCAAAGAAAATATATAAATGGCCAATAAGCACATGAAAAGATGTGCAACATCATTACTCATTAGAGAAATGCAAATAAAAACCACAAGATATCACTTTTCAACCACTAGGATGACTATAACAAAAGTCTGATAATAGCAAATATTGATGAGAATGTGGAGTATTAAAACCTTCAAACATTGCTAGTGGGTGTTTAAAGTGATGCAGCCTCTGTGGAATACAGTAAGTCCCCTACATACGAACCTTCAAAAATCCGAACATGGGTTCACATGTCCAATCACGTGAGTTAGTTCACGTCTGGCGTACATTGTCATGTGTGTGCATCCTCTACAAATGGCTGTGCTTTTGTGTACTTTGCTGTACAGTACTGTATAGAGTACAGTGGTACAGTATCTTTATTTCAAGCCCAGGATGTCCAGAAGCAAGTGTAAAAGCAGCGGTGATGTAGCTATACTTTTCGACGTACTGTACTGTAAGATTAAAAATGTTTTCTTTATTTTTTGCATTTGTTTTTTATAAATTATTTGTGTGAAAAGAATTATAAACCTATTACAGTACAGTACTATACAGCTGATTGTGTTAGTTGGGTACCTAGGCTAACTTTGTTGGACTTACAAACAAATTGGACTTAAGGATGTGCTCTCAGAACCAAACTCGATTGTATGTAGGGGACTTACTGTATAGTTTGGCACCTCCTCAAAATGTTAAACAAGGATTTAACACATGACCCAGCAATTTTACTCTTAGATATATGGCTTCAAGAGTGACACCTTTAAGGCCTGTTCTGTACCCTCTCCCAGGGTTCTCTGGTGGGAATGAGCCCCAGTTAGTTGCCTACAATGGTAGCCTGCTTCCTAACACAAGTTTTCTGTTTCACTTCTCTACTCCCCTACCATTTATCCAGAAAAACACATCAAGCTGTATATGGGTGTATTAGTCTGCTAGGGCTGCCATAACAAACTACCACCAACTGGGTGGCTTAAACAACAAAAATGTATTAGCTCACAGTTCTGGAGGTTAGAAGTCTGAGATCAAAGTGTTGGCAGCATTGTTTTTTCTCTGAGGCCTTGTTCCTTGGCTTGCAGATGGCCATCTCTCTATATATCTTCACATTATCTTCCCTCTGTGTCCTAATCTTCTCTTCTTAAAAGGACACCAGTCATGTTGTATTAGGGCCCACCTTAATGGCCTCATTTTAACTTAATTACTTCTTTAAAGGTCCTACTCCAAACACAATCACATTCTGAGGTACTGGGAGGTACGAATTTTGGGTGGAGGGATTCAACCCATAATAGTAGGTGTCTGTGTACTGTGTCATTTTTTGTCTTTAGAGGCAAAATGCTTTCCAAATAGTAGATTTCCCCACCTTCCTCCTTTTCACAGATGAATATAATAGGGACTACAGAATAGCATCCTTTCATTAAAATTCAAGGCTCGGCATTGTAGAGTGGGCCAAGCTTCCTCTCCCAAAAGAACTAAAGGAAAGAGATTGCTAACAAAGGGGAATGAAAATACCACAATAGGAAGAAATCTGTGAGCTTCCTGAGAAACATGACCATGTTCTTGACAAAGAGTCCTACCACAGTCCTAACAGAGAAGGGAATTATGTCCTAGTTTTGAGTCTCCATGAGAAACACCAGCTAGCAGCTCTGGTGGTCCTCACCTCATCGTCCCTGGAGATTTGATATGACAGACTCACTTTGCATATGAAGATTGCATTACACACTCATTCCTTCGTGACTTAAATGAGGACACTGAGGTCCAGTGAATAATGCTGGGCTCTCTTCATTCTTCAGATGGACAGGGAGAACGTGATTGGCTCTGTATGATGGGAAACTGTGATGATAGCATGATTTATGACCAGCAGGGCTGATGTGGTTATTATTCATTGTTATGTTATAAACACACAGAGAAATACACATATACCACATCACGAGCCAGTGTCATCTGAGCCATTTGGTGATATTGTGATCCAGGACTCAAGAAAACATTTCATTGAGGAGATTGATGGAATGCAGTGATCAAAGAGGCAATGAAGTTTGCTTATTTCTGCCTAACAGATGACCTGTTAGCTACAGAGACGATCTCCACTCAACTCTGCACCTTTTGTGTTCTGCCATAGCAGTGCCATCTTTCCTTACCACTGGAATTTATGGCTCTTCTGGGCTTCCTTCCTGTACGTATTTCATAACTCAGAAAGCATGCTGAGATACAGATAGAGATTTCTTGGTCAGGAAGCCAAGCCAAGTTTGTTTGCTTCCTGCTGCATGGCCACAGGGTCTTTTTTTTTTTTTTTTTAAATAGAACTTTCTCTGCTCTCCTGATCTTTCCAGATTCATGGCAATCTGGGTCCTGTTTTCTCTTCCCCAGATGCACTTTCTTCAGTTGTTGCCTTTTTTCAATCAATTTCCAGATGTTGTTGCATATTCTTTTTATTTTCAGCACAGTTTGTCCTTTCCTGAACTTCTGCATAGTTCCCTTCTATACCACCTTCGCTTCCCTCCTCCACCCCATCCAGACGAATTCCAGAAACCTGATGCAATTACACCAAATTTAGTTGGCTCTTCCATGCACCAGCTGAGGGTGCCCCAGCCCTGAAGGTGAAAGGGATGATGGGTCTGCAGGAGAAATCCCTTCTGAGTGAGTTCCCAGCTGATAGCCAGATGCTGTTGAAGTCCGGGCCCACAATTGTGTAAAGGTCTCTATACAGAGGAAGAACGTTCACTGGGGCCCTGCTGTCCAAACTGCAGTTTGTTTAGAACTTCTTTTTTTTTTAATACTCTCTTTGTGCAAACATCAAACCAGTAAGCCAGAAATGTTTTTTAAATTATCGTTGAACAATATAAAAATTGTAATGAGGTCTTGCCTTTCTGTAATAGTTCTTGCATTTGGCACGATTTGGAAATGAGATCTTCCACATAAATTAATTTTTTAGACAATTGAAACATGTCTTTAAGTCCCAAATCATTGCAAATCTTAACCATTTTTACATAAATCTTTCTAGACTGCATTACATTTTAGAGTGTGCTGATCATAATCTAATGTTTCCCTAATGATTCAAGGTCAAGGTTATGAATATCAGCAGCCATGCCCTAAGGTTTATGAGCTGTTAGTCTACTTTCCCTTACACCAGGGTTTCTCAAATTGGTGTTGTTGACATTGGACTGGATAATCCTTTGTTGTGGGAATATGGTCCATGTATTGTAGGATGTTTAGCAGCATCTCTGACCTCTACCCTCTATATGTCAGTAGCACACCCTTTCCCCCAGTGGTGAAAACCAATAATGTCTTAAGGACAAAAAAATACACCATTATCAAATATTTTCAACATTGTTCTGGAGGCCCTAGTCAAGTGCAATAGGAAAGGAAAGGAAGGAAAAGGTATGAGGATTGGAAAAGAAGAAAAATGCTCTACTTTTATTTGCAGAAAACATGACTATATACATGGAAAATCAAAAACAATCTGCAAACTATGAGAATAAGTGAATTTAAAGTGTCACTAAAAACAAAATCGATATACAAAAATTAATTGTATTTTTAGGACGTAACAAACAACTGGTAAGTGAAATTTTTGAAAATACTATATACAATTTTATTCAAAAATCAAATAACTAGAAATGAATCTATCAAAAGATGTGTATGACCATTACACTGAAAACTACAAAATATTAAAGAGAAATTAAAGACCTAAATAAATTGAGAGACACAACATGTCAATAGATTGGAAGAATTCAAGATCATTAAGATATTAATTCTCCCCAAATTTATCTATAGATTCAATGAAATCCAAAACCAAATCCCAGCAGGGATCTTTTTTTTTTTTTTTTTTTGAAATTGACAAATGAATCTAAAATTTATATGGAAATTTAAAGAACTTAGTAAAACAATCTTGAAGTAGAGAAAATTTGGAGGAATAATACTACCAGACTGTAAGACCTAGTATAAAGCTACAGTAATTAAGACAGTGTAACATTGGACAATGGAATAAAAAAACAGAATCACATTTAAACCCACCCATATACAATCAAATGATTTACCCAAAAAATGACACTGAAATTCTGTAGGGAAAAGATGAAAATTTTAGTAAGTAATGCTGGAGCAATTAGATATCCATATTTTAAAAAAAAGTGAAGCTTGATGCTTACTTCATTCCATATACCAAAATTAATTTGAGTTCTTCATGGACAAAAATATAAAAAGTAAAAGCATTAAAAAAAACTTTTGAAGAAAATATAGAATATTGTCATGACCTTGGAATAAGCAAAGATTTCTTAAGCAGGATGCAAAAGGCACTAACCATAAAAGAAAAAAAATTGTTAAATTAGATTTAATTAATCTTAAGCATTTATATTCATAAAAAGACATCAGTAAGAGATGAAAAGACAGATCATAGAGTGGGAGAAGATATCTACAATACAAAAATCCAACAAGGGACTTTTTTACTATTTTATGCAGAATGTACTTTTAAAAAGCAATTTAAAATTGAGCAAAAAAAAAAAAAAAAAAAGACCAGATATGTTATAAAAGAAGAACACAAATGGCCAATGAATATATGAAAAGGGCCCCCAATTCATTACTCATCAGCACAAGCAAATTTAAACCACAAAGAGAGACATCACACATCCAGCAAAATGGCAAAATTGAAAAGACTGGTAAACCAAGAGTTAACAAGAATGTGGAACAACTGCATTTCTAGTAGAAGTATAAATTGGTAAAACCTCTTTGGAAAACTGGCAGTATCTCCTAAAGCAAACTATCTACCCAATGCATGACCCAGCAATTACACTTCCAAATGTGTACCCAAAAGAAATAAATATATATGTTATTAAAAAGATATGAACAACACTGCTCATAGCAGCTTGATTCATAATAGGCAAAAACTAAAAATAACAAAAATGTCCATCAACAAGATAGTGAATAAGTTACATAGCATAGTCATGTAATGGAATACTACACAGCAATAAAAAAAAAAACTACTGCAGTGATATGCTCAAAAACATTTAACAACTGGCTCCCCAAGGAGGAGAAAAATCCTGACTGGTAGTTTATTATAATTTTTGTGGTATAAATACTCCCAACATGGCCAATTTCAAGTTATCAACATGAAGTCACAGAATTCAGAAAGAAAGGCACACAGTTGCAAGCTGGTATGAGTCAGCTTCAGCCCACTGCTGCTTTACTGATACATGTAACAACATTGATGAATCCCTCAGAGGCTATGTTGAGTGAAATAAGCCAGAAACAAAAGATTGCATAATAATTATCTTCCTATTAATCAAAAGAACAAGCAAATTATTTGATGATGATAGAAATCAGAAGAGATCACTATAGGAAATTGGCATTGACATGGAAGGAACACAAAACTTCTTTCTGGGATGCTAGAAATATTCTACACCTTGATTTATCTAGCGATAAGATAGATGTGTAGACAGATATCTAGGGATGTAAGGAGGTAGGTAGGTAGACGGGTAGATAGATGTAAAAATTCATCAAGCTGTAAACTTAAAATTAGTGTTTTACACACTTTAAGTATATTATACATCCATTTAAAATGCTTTACAAACAGGATACTGCTGGGTAAACATGGCAAACTGAGCACACACATCTCTTTTTGGTTCATTCTGAAACCTAATTAAAGGAATAGCTTTTAAGGCAACAATCTACAAGCATGGGGAGAATATGAAAAGACACTATAAAATATCTGAAGCTATAAAGCCACTGGACGAGAGTTAAATAACTGTACCGAGAAGAATAAATCCTAAGCTACCAGTAGAGAAAGCCAATACTAACCTAGTGTACACCACAGAATCTCCAAGAAGTTCATGAGTTAGTGCAGAAGTTACTATTGAAAATGGAAGCAGGTGAATGGTGCCAAACTAAGGAAGGTTTATTGACAGATTCCCAGGAGTAAAAACAGGTCAAATATAAAAATTCAGGAATCAGAATGTCCTCCATGTTTTTATAAGCAACACTGGAATCTAGAGGACAATTGAGAAATGTTTTTCAAAATTATTAAGAAAAGGATTTACAACTAGGCATATATATCCAAAGAAACTAACAATAAAGTGTGATGGTAGAAGAAAAGAATATTTTAGACATGCAAGATCCCATAAACCTATCATCTCCCACAGATCCTTTCTCAGGAAGTTATTAGAGGCAATATTCCACCAAACTGAAGGGGTACACAAAGAAAAAGTAATACATAGGATTCTGAAGACAGGAAATTCAGAGCCAAAAGGAATTTTGAACTGATGGTGCTGGTGATCCTAGAATGACCTCTCTTCAGTAACAGAGGACAACCTGTCCATATTAGAACTTCTAAAAGGATTGAAATTCCTTCAGAAATGTGAAATTGTACCATACGTACCTATTATATCTAACATCAGGAGATGCTCAGTTGGCAGTGTTTGGAGCTGGAAATATACCTAGGAAATGAAGCAAATGATCTCCCACCCCAAAGAAAATTAACTCCCAGAAAACATAAGACACAAGTAGTTGTCTGTCATAGGTTATTTCATAGCCTTTGTAAATTCATAAAGACAAAAGCAATAGACTGCTCTCAACAAAATAAATATACAACTATTCTGAGGAGGTATGCTGAGGATAGAAAGTACGCATGTATGTTTGACACAGGGAAAAGATAGTCAAAGCTTCATTCTCCCTTAAGGAAAATGAATAGTAATGCCTACAACTGGGGATCAAGAGGTAGCAGTACAGCATGTTATTTAGACACATAAAAATTAAATTACAAAAAAGTAGCTAAAAGAAATTAGTTCCCTTTGGGTAGGAGGAACGTAAACCAGAAGGCAGGATCTGTTGCTGTTTTTCTATAACCATCTTTGTAGAGCTTTTTGATTCTTTAAACTACATAAATGTATAATTTTGAAGGAAATGTTTTTTAAAAATGGTAAAAAGATTTGAAAAAGTAATGTGCAGATACAGAATATGAGGCAGACATAAAAAAATTGGAAATCTTAGAAATTAAATATAAATTATTTAAATAAAAAACTCTATAAATGCCCCCACATATACAGACAACTAATTTTCAACAAAGGTACAAAGGCTATTGACTGGAGAAAAGATAGTCTTCTTGACAAATGACAGTGGAACAATTGGACATCCAGATGCAAAAAAAAAATGAACTTTGATCTATACCTGTACCACATGCAAAAATTAAGTCAAAATGGATCATAGACCCAAAGATAAAAACTTAAAACTATAAAACTTCTTGAAGAAATCATAGGAGAAATTCCATGGTCTTGGGTTAGGTAAAGTGCTTTTTTTAATATGTGACACCAAAAACATGATCCATAAATAAATAAATTGATAAGTTGGATTTCATCACAATTAAAAATTTCTGCTCTTTGGAAAACACTGTTAGCAGAATGAAAAAATAAGCTAGAGACTGGGATAAAGTATTTACAAAATATATAACTAAGAATAGACTTGAATACAGAATAAATAAGGAACTCTCAAAACTGAATAATAGAAAAACAAACACAACACAACAAAAACAACAGCAAAAATGAGCAAAATGTTTGAACAGACACTTAACCAAAGAAGACATGCAGATGGCAAATAAGCACCTTCAGAGGTGCTTGACATCATTAGTCATTTGGAAAATGTAAATTAAAACTACAATAATATACCACTATGCATCTATTATAAGGGCTAAAATTTAAAAGACTGATCATACCAAATGCTGGTGAAGATGTGGGAAAAGGGGAAATCTCATAAACTGCTAGAGGGAATCTAAAAAAGTACAACCACTTTCAAAACAGTTTGGCAGTTTTCTTAAATAATTAAACACACATCTATCTATCATTCAATCACCATATTCCACTCCTATCTATTGACTCAACAGAAATGTAAGCATATGCCCATACAAAAATTTGTACAGGAATGTCCATAGCAACTTTATTTTTAATAACCAAAAATGGGAAACAACCCCAAATGCCCATCTACAGGTGAATATATAACTGTGGTGTATCAATACAATGAAATGTTCTTTAGTTATGAAAAGAAATGAACTATTGATACACACTACAACAATGGATGAACTTGAAAATAATTATGCTGAGAGAAAGAAGCTAGACAAAAGAAAAAAAGAGTATACATCATAATGCATTATTTCATTTATATAAATTTCTATAAAATTAACACTAATTTTAATTTGGTCAGTTAATTATTTATTAATCTGGTCAATCTACAACAAAGGAGGCAAGGATATACAATGGAGAAAAGACAGTCTCTTCAAAAAATGATACTGGGAAAACTGGACAGCTACATGTAAAAGAACAAAATTAGAACATTCTCTAACACTGTATACAAAAATAAACTCAAAATGGATTAAAGACCTAAATGTAAGACTATACTATAAAACTCCTAAAGGAAAACATAGGCAGAACACTCTTTGACATAAATTGCAGCAAGAATTTTTGGATCCATTGCCTAAAGTAAAGGAAATAAAAGCAAAAATAAGCAAATGGGACTTAACTAAACTTAAAAGCTTTTGCACAACAAAGGAAACCACTGACAGAACGAAAACAACCTACTTAATGCAAGAAAATATTTGCAAATGATACGACTGATAAGGGATTAATATTCAACATATATAAACAACTCACACAAATCAACATCAAAAAAACAAACAACTTGATTAAAAAATGGGCAGAGCTGAATAGACATTTTTCCAAAGAGGAAATGCAGATGGCCAACAGACACATGAAAAGATGAGCAACATTGCTAATCACTAGGGAAAAGCAAATCAAAATCACAATGAAATATCACCTCACACCTGTCAGAATACCTATCATCAAAAAGAACACAAATAACAAATGTTGGGAGAAAAAGGAACTCTCCTACACTGTTGATGGGAATGTGAATTGGTGCAGCCACTGTGGAAAAAGGTATGGAGGTTTCTCAAAAAACTAAAAATAGAACTACCATATGACTCAGCAATTCCACTCCTGGGTATATGTCTGGAAAAACCAAAAACACTAATTTGAAAAAGATACATGCACCCCAATGTTCATAGCAGCATTATTTACAAATGCCAAGATATGAAATCAATGTGAGTGTCCACCAACAGATGAATGGATAAAGAACATGTGATATATATATATGAATACTACTCAGCCATAAAAAAAAAAAATTTTGCCATTAGCAGCAATATGGGTGGACTTGGAGGGCATTATGCTAAGTGAAATAAGTCAGATAGAGAAAGACAAATACTGTATGATATCGCTTATATGTGGAATCTAAAAAATACAACAAACTAGTGAATATAACAAAAAAGAAGCAGACTCAGATATAGAGAACAAACTAGTGGCTACCAGTGGGCTGGGGGGAAGGGCAATATGGGGTGGGGGGAGGGGGAGGTGCAAACTGCTGAGTGTAAGATAGGCTCAAGGATGTATTGTAGAACATGGGGAATAGAACCAATATTTTGTAATAACTTTAAATGAAGTGTAACCTTTAAAAACTAAAAAGTAAATTTTTAAAACGTAAAGTGACAGAGAGCTGATCGGTGGTTGCAAGGTCACAGGAGGTGAAGGAAGGCAATAGGGAAGGATTCTGACGTGGCACAAGGAAATTTTGGAATTCAAAAATAATGGATGTGTTCATTATTTTGATTGTGGTGATGGTTTCATAGGTGTATACATATGCAAAAATATTAAATTACCCATTTTAAATATGTGCAATTTACTATATGTCAATTATACCTCAACAAAGCTATTTTTAAAAGTGCCAAGGTCATGAAAGATAACAAAAGACTGAAGAACTATCACAGTCTGGAAGAGAATAAGGAGACATGACAACTAAATGCAATGTGACATACTGAGCTGGATCCTGAAACACAACACAAAAAAGGACATCAGTGGAAAACCTGGTAATAGTCACGTAAAGTCTATATTTAATTAATACTGTTGTACCAATGCTAATGTCCTAGTTTTGATAATTGTACTATGATTATGTAAGATGTTAACATTAAGGGAAACTGGGTGAAAATGTATGGGAACTCCATTTTTACAATATTTTTTTAAGCCTAAAATCATTTCAAAATAAGAATTTTTTTAAAAAAATCTATAGATTAATTTGCAATAGGACAAAGTTAAAGAACTATTGAAATGGAAAATGTGGCTGAAGAGTTCTAGCACACAGCAAAGAAATAAAATAAAAGGTTTTTTTAATGAAAAAAATTTGAATGACAAGAATAGATATAAAAGTACCAACATTTGTTTAGTAGTACTTTCAAAAGGAAAGACTAGAGAGATTGTAGGACAGGCAACAAATAAAGTAATAATGGCAAAAAATTTTCTCAGAACTTAACATCGTGAGTCCTAAAATAGAAAAAAACAACAGATTGCCAAGCAGAAACAAGTGTTTTAAAATCTATACTTTGAGTACTGGCACTGAAATTCTAGAATATCAAGGATAAATAGAAAATCCTAAAAGCTACCAGAAACACAGATTATCTAAAATGGAAGGAAAATCAGATTTATACCCAACATCTCAAAAGTAACATAGGAGACTATTTTTTTTAATGGAGTGATATCTTTAAATATCTGAAGAGAGATAATTTTGAACATAAAATTCTATATCCAGAAAAACTATCATTCAACAGTAAGGAAAAAAATAAAAATATGATCACATATAAAAAGATCCTAATGTATACCAGCTGTAATGTTACACAAGTACATGTAAATGGTTTTCCCTAGAGTCATTAAGTGCACAGCCTGTTCAGTGTATGTGGTAACCCTGATCCAAGATCCTTGTTGAAAGAACTCTAAATTCAAGGGTAACCACTAGAAGACCAAAATAATAAAATTATGGAACAAAGAAAACTTAATTGCTTCAAAAGAAGGAAAGAACAATATAATTTTTAAATGTGGTTAATAGAAAACACAAATATCATGGAAGGGTTATGAGAATTATCCTCCCACTGAAAATAACAAGAAAACTGGACAAAATATATGAAACAACTCTTTTCAGACATTGGGAAACAGGCAGCTTTGGCCTATGATCCTTGGGAAGAGGGAAGCAAATAAGATAAGCCATATGATTTTCTTGGCTTTCTGCCAGGTGGCAGTTTCTAGGCAGCTCAAGGAGGGGACTATACACACCCCAGTATCTTCAGTACTTTAACAGAGTTAAGAGGGACAGAGATTATAGTTCAGGGAGGTCAAGGTGACTAGAACTTACAGAGCAGAGTACCAGAGACAAGGAAACTGTAAAGAGACAGTTCTAAAGATCTGCAAATAGTCCTCTGGAGCAGCGGTCCCCAACCTTTTGGGAACAGGGACCAGGTATCATGGAACACAATTTTTCCACAGACTGGGGGGAGGGGGAATTGTTCAGGCGGTAATGCAAGCGATGGGGAGCAGTAGATGCACCTTCACTGGCTCACCCGCCGCTCACCTCCTGCTGTGCGGCCTGGATCCTAACAGACCCAGGGGTTAGGAACCCCTGCTCTGGAGCATTTGGCAGAATACCAATCTCCACATCCATGGGATAAAACTCCTTGAGGCTGGAAGTAGAAAAGCAGTGGGCTGAAGCATTCCCGGAATGGGGCTAGTTCAACAGTCAGAGCAGAGAAACTCATGATATGAAGAGCATTTAGTAGGGACCTCAGAAAGATCAGACTTTATACTGGGGCTAAACTAGCACTAGAGTAAAGATTCTTCTAAACCGACCTTAGCAAACTGAAAAGAACCAAAAAGAGCAAACAGCACTGCATAACTTCACTGCTTGCTGGAACAAAGTACAATGCTTGTTAAAGGAAGACAACAAAATCAGGAGCTCAACAATGTAAATTTTAGTGTGTGGAATCCAATAAGAAAATAATCAGGCCCACAAAGAAGCATGAAAATGTCATTACATAGTCAGGAGAAAAATCCATAGATTAAAAATAGAAAAAGAACTGATGAATATGACACAATTATCAGACATTGAGTTATCTATTTTATTTTATTGTATTGTATTGTATTTATTTATTTATTTAATTTTTTTGGCTGTGCTGTGTGGCTTGTGGGATCTTAGTTCCCAAACCAGGGATTGAAGAACCCATGTCCCTTGCAGTGGAACTGCAGAGTCCTAACCACTGGACTGCTAGGGAATTCCCAGACATTGACTTTAAAACACCAATTATTAATATTACAAACATATTCAAAGATTTAAAGGAAAAATAAGTATAATGAGAAGAATGAAAGATATAAAAATAACCCAAATGGAACTGTTGGAGACGGAAAATAAAACACAAAGGCAAAAAGATTAGTGAACAAAAATAGAGAAACTACCCAAAATAATGCACAAAGAGAAAAAAAATTTTAATGAACAGAGCCTCAGTGACTAGTAGGACAATATCAAGCAGACCAATATACAAATAACTATAGTCTTAGTAGGAGGGGATGTGAAGAAATGCAAAGGCAGAGAAAATATTTGAAGAACTATTAGATGAATATTTTTCAAATTTGATAAAAATTATAAACACAGAAATCCAAGAAGCTCAACAAACATCAAACAGCATAAACATGAAGAAAACCACACCAAACAACATCATATTAGTATTATTGAAAAACAGTGATAAAGAGAAAATCTGAAATGAAACAAGAAAAAAGGACATATTACATACAAAGTTACAAAGATAAGAATTTTAACAAACTTCTTGCCAGAAACTACAAAGTTAGAAAACAGTGAAGTGACATATTTAAAGTATATATGTAAAAAACAAAAATGTCAATCTAGAATTCTATACCTAGCAAAAATATATTTCAAAAATGAAGGCAAAATAGACTTTTCAGACAAATAAGAGCTTAGAAAATACATCACCAGCACACTTGCACTAGAAGGAAATCTGTTCCTCAAATGGGAAGAAAGTGGTACCTAATAAAAATTTGTAACTAAACAAAGGAGTAATCAGCATCAGAAATAGTAAATGTGGGGGTAAAAATGAAAGACAATTTTCTTGATTTTTTCATTTCTTTAAAAGATCATTGACTGCTTACTTACAGTAACAATGATACAGGAACTATTATCTCCATTTTATAGATGAGGAAACTGAAGCACACAGTGATTAAATAATTTTCCTAAGGTCATACAAGGTGGTAGAGCTTGCATTTGAATCCAGACAATCTGCACATTTGGCCTCTACATTAAACAGTAAATAAAATATCAAATATATATATATACAATGAAATATTATAGACTACATGAAATAACCATGATCTTCATGTATTAATATGGATGAATATCAAATTCATATTGTTGAGTAAAATTAGCAAGTTACAGAAGTTATCATACAGTATGATACCATTTATGATAAAAACACATGCAAACACACAAAAACAATATTGTGAATTTCACAAGGGCATACACATTTATAAAAAATGTTTTTAAAAATCTGAAAAAGATCCATTCCAAATTGAAAGTGCTGATCAAAGGGGATCTTAGTTTTATCTATAATGTCTTAAATTTTTAAAAAGGAGAATGTACTCATGTAATACTTATGTAATTAAAATATTTTTAAAATGTAAGTAGGGCACACACATAGAAGGAAAAGGTTATATATCAATAGAGAGAACAGAACAGAAGAAAAAGATTAGTATCCATAACAAATTATTGGCTTGGTAATAGCCGCACAAAGGGGATGGTCTATTTTAAGTACACATAATCGTGTGCAGATAATGAAAATATTTTGTATGTGTCCCTTAGGAGGAGCATCATAGAAGAGACTACCATTCTTACAAATAAACTTGAACCGTAGAACAGATAACAGTAACTAGCATTTATATATCATTCTACGGATTAGTATGAGTTTGTGAATATATGTAAAACTCCCTGAGGCTGGAGATACAGGTCATTAGCAAGTCTACTTTTTATCGATAACAGAATGTGTTAGAGGATAATATTTTTCTATATTAACATACACTGTTTTTCTCCCTCCGAATTCTCTTTTACCCTATAACCCTCTGCCATTCAGGCAATAAGACTTTACCATAAGACATTAAGAAAACATTGCATACCATTTGCATTAAGAAAACAAACAAACAAACAAAAATGTCAAGTTTCTAGACTTCTAAGTGAAAGCTTTTAAGAACTAAAGGCCTAAATTTTACATCATGAACAACAGATTCAGAAGAATGCATAATCAGTCAGAATTCATTTTTTTGCCCCAGGAAAGATAAGAGGTTTGAGGGATGAAGTAGAAAAGAGCTGAAGTGACAGACATTAGACTTCAGTTGTTTCTCTGATAGAGAGCCCTATTCCTCACCCTCTACCTCTACCCTGGGCTGAGTCTTGGGGGAGGAAGAGGAAATAACAGAAGCCTCAGATAGGTTAGGGGGTGAAATATCAGAGGAAACTGTGCCTCAGTCCTTGTGTGGAGCCCAGAGAAGCAACATGTCTTTCAGAGTTGCCTCAACATAGCACAGAGTAACTAAGGCTGGCAAAGCATGGGAAAATCACAGTAGTTGCTGAGAGACAGGAGAGCTGGACTCCAGAGATAATTGGGTCAATATGAGAAAAACATGACCATGATTGCAATGCATTGATGATCAAAGAGCAGATGGGAACAAGGATGTATCAAAGAATCTTACTAAGATGCCACTCTCTTGACTGTAATTTATATAATATATCAGTTAGCTCTTGCTGGAAAAATGCTGCATAACAAACTATCCCAAAACTCAGTGGTTTAAAATAATAACCATTGAGTTAGCTTATGTGTTTGCAGGTCAGCTGGGAGCTTGCTGATCTAGGCTGGTGTGACTGGGGGTAAATTCTGTTTAGTATGTCTCTCACACTTTTCCTGGGGCTGGTGGGCTAGTTCAGGCTTTTCCTTCTCATGGTGACAGTGAAGACTCAAGAGTGAGTAAACCCTACTCTACATACATGTTTCAAGCCTTTGATCACATCACGCTTGCTAATATCCCACTGACTAAAGTGAGTCCCACAGTCAAGGGCAACACAAAGTTACATGACAAGGGAAAGGTGAAGGATGAGGGCCACCAATTCTGTCTCTATCACGTTCAATCTTAGATGAAACCCCTGGAAGAGGGGAAAGAAAAACAATGATTTGATTGCAAGAAGATAAAAATTAGTAATTAAAAATAATATCACATTGCTTGCACATCTAGGATTTTGAGTTGAAATTCATATCTGTGACAGTTAGAAATATTACAATTGGGAGATATAAAAAATGCAAAGGAAATCCATCATCTCATTCCGACATCAGAATCACATCACTAATAAGGTGTATGTGATCTGTGCTATAAAAGATGAGGTTAAGTGAAAGCACAAAATTATAAAAATTAGTTTTTGAAATGGCAGAGATTTCTGTAGCTGCATTGACTGTGTAGAGGGGAATGATTCTCTTCAAGAGACCAGAAATTTGTAAACAATAGGAGGTCACAGCAGTTTTTGTTGTTATCTTTCTGTTTTTTCATTGCTCAGAAGGAAACGATGAGAGGAACACTGCTTGCATGAGATACTTACTGTAGGTCAGGAACTGTGCAAAAGGAAGACTATGTGTGGCGGTCTGGAATAGATAATTTGTTCCCAAATAAAAAGCAGAGAGAAGATATAGTGGAAGCAAAGAGAAACCAGTAAAGCTGGAAAAAGAGAAAAGTCACAGGGGGACACATTTAACCCTAATTTCTGTGGTTTTCTGATGAAGATGTGGTGCTAATAGTTTCAGAGTTAATCAGAGAGCCATGTATCTTAAACCTCAGCTCTAAGCCAGATGAAAACAGACATCCCACTTAAGTGGTGTTTTAGTGGCACAAAGGCTGAAAGGAAAAAAAAAAAAAAAAAAAGATTTGCATAGTAATGACTCTATCTTTGCCCTAAAGCTCCACAGTACTTTCAGAGCCCCTAACAACCACCAAATCAGGAATTCAAACCACACCCTGGGAAGGCTGGGCTTCCTTTTGTTAAAAAGAAAAACTGAGGATCTCTGAGGTCAGTTACCCAGGCAGTGAAAATCAAAAGTCCTGACTCCTTTCTAACCACTGGAATATTTGCCATGTGGACCCACACTCACCTATGACACTGCCGCAAGTACCGTGACTAAGATCCATGTCTTTCTCTGGGTACTATTTCTACAGAAAGCTTCTGATGTCTCTTCCCTGACATTTTACAAAATAGAGAAAAAGGAGAGGAAAAGTATGCCCTAGAAAAAGCCAAGTGTGAAGAAAAATTGGATTGTTGGCATCCCATTTAGAAGGTTCTACTTACATCCTCAACCCACGTAAGGTTTATTGTTGAATCAACACCATAAAGAGAAGACAGCTTCAGCTTCTATAAACGACGACACCATAAGCAAAAGCATTGATTTAATGGATAAATATAATAGCGGTAATTATTAAACTCCTACTACGGGTCAAGCACAGTACTAAGATCTTTACATGTAAAACTCATATGATCCTGACAATAATTTTATAAAGTTGATACTTTTATTATCACCATTTTATACATGGGAAAGCTGAGGAACAAATTGGTTATATAAATTCCCCAAGGTGAACATGATAAGAAAGCAGAAAGCCAAGATTCAATCTTAGTAGTCTGATTCCAGGGTCCATAAGCTTAAGCACTATGTATACTGACTCTTAGAGAAGAAATTAGAAATAACACCCCTCTTACAATAAATTTTCCCATATATATAGAATCGATAAACAACAAGGTCTTACTGTATAGCACAGGGAAGTATATTCAATATCTTGTGATAAACCATAATGGAAAAGAATATGAAAAAGAATGTATGTGTATATACATATATATGTATAACTGAATCACTTTGCTGTACAGCAGAAATTAACACAACCTTGTAAATCAACTATACTTCAATAAAATAAATTAAAAATAAACTTTTCCAGAGAATAAAGAACATTTTTCAACTCATTTTATGAGATCAGAATAACCTTTACTCAAAACCTGACAAAGATATAACAAAAAAAAAATTACAAGCCAATGTCTCTTGGGAAGATAGAAGCAAAACACAGTATAAAATATTAGCAAATTGACTTCAGAGAATTCTTATAAATAGATAAGAAAAAGGCAATCTGATAGAAAAATAGGATTTCACAAAAGATATCCAAATGGTAAATAAACATATTTTTAAGTGTTCAATGTCATTAGTCATCAGGGAAAGGCAAATTAAAGCCAAAGCATGTCCACCTGAATTACTAAAATTAAAAAGACAGACAATATCAGGAGTTGGTGAGGATGCAAAATAAGAACTCTCATGCACCACTGATGGGGACACAAATTGGTACAATCACTTTGAAGAAGAGTCTAGAAGTATCTGCCAAAAGTGAATGTACACATACTCTGTGGCTCAGAAATTCCACTCTTAGCTTTATCCTCAATAGAAATTCCTGTATGCACAGCAAAAAGACGCAAATAAAAATATTCATAATACCTTTTTCATGAGTCAAAAACTGGAAACAAACTACATATCTATTGACAGGGGAATGGATAAATAAACTGTGTTATATTTATGCCAAGGAGTGCTAAGCAGCAGTGAAAATGAACTACTGCTGTTCACAATAGCTTGAAGGAATCTCACAAATTATAATGTTGACCAAAAGAAGCCAGACACAAAAGTGCGCCTGTGATTCCATTCAGGTATTGTTTTTTGTTTTTTAAAGGTGTTTTCGTAGATTAGCTAACTGAAATGCTACATTTGATTTATTTATTTATTTATTTATTTATTTGTGGCTGTGTTGGGTCTTTGTTTCTGTGCGAGGGCTTTCTCTAGTTGCGGCAAGTGGGGGGCCACTCTTCATCGCGGTGCGCGGGCCTCTCACTATCGCGGCCTCTCTTGTTGCGGAGCACAGGCTCCAGACGCGCAGGCTCAGTAATCGTGGCTCACGGGCCCAGTTGCTCCGCGGCATGTGGGATCTTCCCAGACCAGGGCTGGAACCCGTGTTCCCCGCATTGGCAGGCAGATTCTCAACCACTGCGCCACCAGGGAAGCTCCCAGGTATTGTTTTAAAATAGGCGAAACAGGGACTTCCCTGGTGGCGCAGTGGTTAAGAATCCGCCTGCCAATGCAAGGGACACGGGCTGGAGTCCTGGTCTGGGAAGATCCCACATGCCGCGGAGCAACTAAGCCTGTGTGCCACAACTACTGAAGCCCACGCGCCTAGAGCCCGTACTCTGCAACAAGAGAAGCCATCGCAATGAGAAGCCCGCACACCTCAACGAAGAGTAGCCCCCGCTCACCGCAACTAGAGAAAGCCCACACACAGCAACAAAGACCTGGGGCAGCCAAAAATAAAATACATAAATAAATAAATTTATTTAAAAAAAAATAGGCAAAACAAATCCATGGTGTTAGAAGTCAGAACAGTGCTTATCTCCGCCAAGAGGTTGTAGTGATCAGGAGGAGAAGAAGGAGGGTGCTAGGGATGCTGTATTTCTTGACCTGGTCATTGGGTACGTGAGAGTGTTCATTCGATGTTTCAAGCGTAGTTTGAGAAGTAGCATCCTGGTGAGAAAGATGGGGTGATCAAATTCATGCTATACATTCAGCGTAAGTGGTTCAACCAGATGAGAGAGACATTATGCAGACTCAACTTCAAAATCAACTAAACATTCATTGCTTCATTTATTGCTAAGTCCTGAGAGTAAAAAGATGAAAAGAGAAACTTCCTATCAGCAAATTGTTCACAATCTAACTGAAAGAGAAGTATAAAAATAATCTATTTTGAAACAAAGTATGCTATCATGGAATTGTACCAATTGTTTTGAGAGTTTCGAGAAGCCAGGGAAGATGCCCAGAAGGTGGCAACACTGAAAACTTATAAGGGCTTTGCAGGTGAAAATGCTGGATTGGCGGTGGGGGTAGTAGAAGGAGGGGGGTCAGGGAGAGGTATTTGGCTCAGAATTGACAGCATTTGCAAAAGAGAACACAGAGAGACAAATACAATTCAAATATGTGAAATCACTAGAACATTAGGTCGTGAGGCATGGCTAGAGTTTAAAATGCCAGACAGAGAAAAGTGGGAGGTGAGCCTGAGCAGGTAAGTCTTTTATTCCATCTTGGATGTTTATCCTGCAGGACATGGGAGCTACTGAAGAATTTTTATTTAATCCAATGTGAAGGGTAGGTGGGAAGAAGATATGATCAGAGACTGGAAGATTAGAGAGGAGGTTTTGCAAACATTCAGACATATGTGTCAGGTTTTACCACAGTAATAAACAATCCAAAATCTCAGTGGCTTACAAAAACAAATATTCATTTCCTCCAAAACTTTGGTGTCTTATAACCACAAACATTTATTTTTTACTCATTGGGTCTGTGAGTCAACTGTGGGTTGATTTTAACTCAGCTGGGCTCGGTTGCAGGCTCCAGGTGGATTTGCATGTGCTCCATGGGTCTTTCATTTCAGCACCCAGGATGAAGGAGCAACGGCTTCTCTATACCACGCTCTCCTATGGACGGATGGCAGGAGTACAGACTGGTGGGCAGAAACATGCAACGTCTCCTGAAGCCTCTGCTCAGAGCTAGCACACTCTCCCTTCTGCCCACATTACACTAGCCAAAGTTGCATGGCCAAGCTCAGTGTCTATAGGGCACAGTAGGATTTCTCCACTTATAGGGTGAGGAAGGGGAGAGTAAATATTCGCCAAATTTATTAACTCAATCTACCATACCAAGCTAAAGATTATGAACACCCAAACTAAGGTAGACAGAGTAGTAATGGACAAGACGGAATCAGGAAAGCTGGGACCATAGCCAGAGTCTGATGTCACAGCTAGTTGGGTTGGGTGGAGATGGACTGCCATGTGGGGACACTAGGAAACTAAGCCAGAAGCTTTAACTCAGGGAAGGGCCGGATAGAGCTGGGTAGTCAATCGAGAACTATTCACTGATTTGAAAACATTCGGCCAAGATTAGAAATTCAAGGACACATCTCTGAAAGGGAATTAATGAAAGAGAAGAACTGAAATGAGGGGGAGGGTGCACGGTCAGTGACAATATGGAGCTGATCTCAGGTCTGTGGCAGTGAGCTTCCTGGGAGCTCTCAAAAGACAGCCCCAGAACAGAGAGAGAAGGATAGAATTGAAGCAAGAGGAAAGGGACAGGAGAGAATTTAGGATCCCTCCCAGTTTTCTAGTCTAAGAAACTGGGTAGTTACTGGTGTCACCTGCTGGATTCTGGAACACAAAAGGAGAGAGAGTTTCAGAGAGAAGATGGTAAGTTCAATTTGGTTTGGTTTTTTAGACTGGAGCCATCTAGGTGGACATGCCTAGTAGAGAATTGAATATCAAGCTATCGAGGCACCTCCCTTTTGTCTTTTACATTGTTTTCGCTTCCCAAAATGCCCCATCTCTCCTCTCTTACCTAGCCTAAGTCTTAAATTTTCATGATCATTTACATTTCCATGTTGTCTTTTTTCTCTGAGCTGCTTGCATTTAGAATCAGCTTGCCTCTGGGAGTTTGGGATTGACATGTACGTACTGCTATATTTAAAATAGATAACCAGGGAATTCTCTGGCGGTCCAGTGGTTAGAACTCTGGGCCCTCACTGCGGAGAGACCAGGTTCAAACCTTGGTTGGGGAACTAAGATTCCACAAGCTGCGAGGTGCGTCCAAAAAAATAAAAGCCAGAAGCAAGTTAGGGGCCTCCACCTTGTAGCTGCAGCAATATTCTATAAAGCTCCCAAATAAGAAGGACTAGTTAACACTATCTGAACAATTAGAGATGTCCTCAGCTACTCACAGCTCCCATTCACATGAGCAATTTCTCTAAACTGGAAACTATGTTTCATGATTATCTTTGCACTTAGAGACTTAATAGGTGTTCAACAAAGGCCCTATAAATGTTTACCTAAAAAATAATAAAATAAAATAGATAACCAACAAGGACCTACTGTATAGCACAGGGAACTCTGCTAAATATTCTGCAATAACCTAAATGGGAAAAGAATTTGAAAAAGAACAGATACATGTATATGCATAACTGAATCACTTTGCTATACACTTGAAACTAACACAACATTGTTAATCAACTCTGCTTCAATGTAAAATAAAACATTTTTTAAAAAAAAAGAATCAGTGTGCCTCATTTAACACTGATCATTTGTGTTATACCCCCACCAAACACATTGATCTTGTGCCATACACTAAACTATACACTGCATGAGGATAAGAACCTTACATGTCTTTAATGTCTCCTGTGGAACTTAGCATAGTTATAGGCAAAAACCTAAATTTTTAAAAACTTAAATGATTTTTTTAAAAAGTAAAAATGCATTGGATGACTAACCACCTCAGTGAAGAATAATAATTAACAACTATTGTCCTAAATCATGAAGTGGCATCACTGTAAAGATCATTTTTGAAAGGTATCTCTATTTATGTGGAGAGTGCCTCATTAATTTTCTTTAAAATAGCACATTTTTAAACTGTTTCAACAATTAAGATAATTCTTATTTTTTTAACATCTTTATTGGAGTATAATTGCTTTACAATGCTGTGTTAGTTTCTGCTGTATAACAAAGTGAATCAGCTATATGTATACATATATCCCCATATCGCTTCCCTCTTGCGTCTCCCTGCCACCCGCCCTATTCCACCACTCCAGGTGGTCACAAAGCACCAAGCTGATCTCCCTGTGCTATGCAGCTGCTTCTCACCAGCCATCCATTTTACATTTGGTAGTGTGTATATGTCAATGCCACTCTCTCACTTCGTCCCAGCTTACCCTTCCCCCTCCCCGTGTCCTCAAGTCCATTCTCTACGTCTGCATCTTTATTCTTGTCCTGCCCCTAGGTTCATCAGAACCATTTTTTTTTTTTTTTTAGACTTCATATATATGCGTTAGCATAATGGTATTTGTTTTTCTCTTTCTGATTTACTTCACTCTGTATGACAGACTCTAGGTCCATCCACCTCACTACAAATAACTCAATTTCGTTTCTTTTTATGGCTGAGTAATATTCCATTGTATATATGTGCCACATCTTCTTTATCCATTCATCTGTCGATGGACATTTAGGTTGGTTCCATGTCCTAGCTACTGTAAATAGTGCTGCAATGAACATTGTGGTACATGGCTCTTTTTGAGATAATTCTTATTTTTTAAGCACTTATGTCCTGGGGTACATCACCATGACTATATATTTGTTCAATAAACATTGTTAAAACTTTAAGCTAGATGTATGTCAAGTGGCAATGGTTTAAAAATTAGGCCATAATAATCAAGAGTGTAAAGAGTTCACAGTTTAGATGCTCAATTATTTCATGGTTTCTTTCCAAGAAGATACCAATCAAAAAAAAAAAAAAAAAAAGAATACATGTTACAAATATAAAAAAACCCAGCAGAAACGCTATTTTCCAATGACATGATTATGATTCTTTACATAAAGTCACTGTTCAGTTTATAAGAAGACAAGCAAAAGGGCAGTGTGATAAGCTCAGACTAACACCATTTTTTGTTTTGGAGGCAAGAATGGAAAACAGGTCTCTGACTTCCAGACCAGGGCTCTAAGACCAACTAAGTATAAACTCCGAACTAGCTGCTGGATCCCAGTAGGGCAAGAATAAAAGATAGAGTTGGGGCAGCTAAAATTAAAGGGAATGTTTTTAAATCTTTTAGTTCCTTTTTTAAAGGTAGGCTGTGAAAAACTTCATTTTGTGAGGTATTCAATGGGGACCTGGAAAACTGCTCTTAGCATTTTAACATAAATTAAAAATCATTTAAGCAGACCTCTATTCAGCTCTTGCCAACTACACATTTATTTTTCTGGTCAAGGAGGCTTTGCTGTTGTAAATGAAGGGGAAATGAAGGCAGTAGAGCTTAGGTATATCAGTTAAAAAAAAAAAAATTGAATGTGGATGCTGGATTAACTTCGCTCGTAGTCGCGATTCCATTTATCTGGGCAAGGAATTCGCCCCACACCGACCCCACACACACTACTCTTGAAAACATTCTCTGAAAACTTAGGTGGCTGTGTAGAATCTGGACTTGCTGCAGGTGTTTCTTAAAAGCTCGTTAGCCCTCCGGAGAACTATGAAAATAAAATAGCTCCAGACCTAATGAGAGCTCAGTAAGCAAGGCGGTCAGTTGGAAGAGCTAAGTTGGGAGGGAGCTGTTTCCACTGCACCTGTATTAAGAGATGGGTGGCCTCCAAGGAGCCTGGAAGCTTAGTTCCATTTTGGATAAGCAACCTCAAGAGTGGGGGAATGGGCAATGGGGAAATGAAGGATAAAACATTACTTGCTAATTCTAAACATATGTAGCCTGCACATTGGTGAACTGAGGTTGGCAGAGGGTAAAACAAAATCTCCCTGAACTTCTTTCCTCAGTGACAGCTCAACTTGTTGATTTTTCCACTGGCACCCATTTTTCTAGTTCGGGAACAACAGAGGCCAGTCATTGCTCATGTCTGAATATAACACTTGACATCCATGTTTTCATAGAGAGAAGATCATCTTCTGCGAACCTGCAAAACATCCGTCTCACTCAGGCAGAGACTGGAGAAACTTATATACCCACAGGCTGGTGGATTCAAAGTCACCACAGACTGTACCTCTCCCTTTCCTTCTTGGCTTCCTACATTTCCCAAAGCACAACCAGTAGCTGAATAGAATATGGCACAATAAGTTTATTCTCCACCCATTTCCCCGTCTTAATAGAATATGGCAGAAGAAAAACCCTGTGACTGTCAAGTCAACAGCTAACTCAGTTGAAGATGGCCCCCAAATGGAGTCAAAATCAGTCAGGAGTCTCTTCCATCAGAAGGAGGAAGGGGAGCTGGGGAGGGATGTCGCCAGTTAATTGTCATGGAACTTGAGAATAACACACATCAGGAAGTTGTATGTACTGCAGGAACTGAGAAGACAGAGTACATCCTATCATAACTAATATATCCAAAAAGCTTCTTTTTCACCATGTTTAAGCTAGGACTGGCTAGAAAGTAAAGCAAATTTGTGACTATTTTATTAACTCTTTCTTATGGTTCAACTACTTCCTACAGCAAAGTCTTATTCATGAAAAATAAGCTTGAAGGAAATAAGTTCATTTACTTATCCCCACACTTCTATTGATCTTGCCCCAGTAAGTTGTGAAGACTGCAACTCACTAATTGTAGCCCCATTTAAAATATTATAAACTTTGTCCTCTTTGAAGGTACAGCACTGAGATATTCTTCAATTTGAGCAGTCTACAAACTCCTTAAAGTGTACCATCCATATTCATCTTGATATTTAGCACAATACCTACTAGAGTGTTACTGGATGTATTTCAATTGGTCAACAAATATTTATTGGGCATACAAGCCTAAAATACGTTATCAGTGGGAATTCCCTGGCACTCCAGTGGTTAGTACTCCACGCTCTCACTGCTGAGGGCCCGGGTTCAATCCCTGGTCAGGGAACTAAGATCCGGCAAGCCACGCAGTGTGGCCAAAATAAAAATAAAAATAAAATATTAGTATTACATGAGATATAAAGGTGACTAAGAAATGATCCTTATTCCCAAGATCTTTGTACTGTAGAAGAAGGTGATTAGTGATGTACAAATATTACAATAATGTCAGGTGAAGTAAGAGGAGTATTATGAGAAAAGTACAAAACGTGAAGGAATTTTAAAGAAGGAAGGAAGCATCTCCTTCTGGAGGTATACTTAAAGCCTAACTAGAGGAAATGATGTTTGAGACAGCCCTGACAGATCAACAGGATTTCAACAGGCAAAACTTTAAGCTGTGTACCTAGTTCTTCACTTTGCCTGAAGGAGAGCTAGAGAGAGGTATGGATTCTTCAGCCATTCATAGGCAAGAGAATATGGTCTGGCCAGATGGTCATGGATGGAAAAGGAACAAAATTAGAGAATTTGTTATGAAAAGATCTGGAGAAAAGGCCTATGGGTAGACTCCTCAAAATGGCAGAGAATGGAACAATATCTGTGTTCCACTGAATGTTCACCAAACATTCAATGGGAACCTACTTAGGAGAAGCCTACCTAGTCAGGGGGATGAAACCTGTTCTGTGAATTTCAGTCAGGCTCTTTCCCTGGCTACCCTAGGGCTTGACTGGACCCAATAGCAGAGGTGGAGGTGATGCTCGGCTCAGCAATGTGGACTTTCTCACCAGGGGCGATGCAGAAACTGCTACTGTTGAATGCCTGCTTGCCTCAAGGAAACATGAGAAAACTTTTTTGTAATGCATATATATGTATATATACACATGTATATCAGAACATGTATATACTCTCAGAGTGATTTGAAAATATTGCATCAATAAAAGATGTATGAAAAATAATAACGAAATTATTTTAGAAATAATTGGAAATTTAAGATGTAACGATTCATTTAAATAATATATAGGGCTTCCCTGGTGGCGCAGTGGTTGAGAATCTGCCTGCCAATGCAGGTGACACGGGTTCGAGCCCAGGTCTGGGAAGATCCCACATGCCGCGGAGCAACTGGGCCCGTGAGCCACAACTACTGAGCCTGCGCGTCTGGAGCCTGTGCTCCGCAACAAGAGGGGCCACGATAGTGAGAGGCCCGCGCACCACGATGAAGAGTGGCCCCCGCTTGCCGCAACTGGAGAAAGCCCTCGCACAGAAACGAAGACCCAACACAGCCACAAATAAATAAATAAATAAATAAATAAATTAAAAAATAATAATATATAGACTGAATAGGAGTATGGACATAGAGAAACATCAAATATTTTAGCTGGAAGATTGAAATGAAAGTTTATCCCAAAACACAGTACTATACACGAGCAGAAAAAAATGGAGACATGGAAAATAGACGTAGGAGTTCTAACACTTGTCAAATAGGAATTCCAGAAGAAAGAAAGAATGGAAATAATTAAGTTATTAAAAATAAAAGAAGAAAATTACCCAAAGTAATGAAATCATAGATTTTAAAGTTTTAGAAGTAATGAAGAAAAAAAATACCTAAATACATTCTGGTGAAATTTCAGAACTCCAAGCATAAAGAACAAATCCTAAAAATGTCCAGAGTAGAATAAGGAGTTGCTCACAAAGAAATAAGAATCAGATTGGTATCCATTTTCTCATCACCAACACTGGATGCTGGAAGCCAATGGCAGGAAATCAGAAAGAAAAAGAAATAAATGCATAGTAAATATAATAGGAAAAATAAATCCAAACATATCATTAATCATAATATAAAAATACAGCAAAACTCAGAGTGAAGAGACAGGAGGCAGGAATCAGCTATATGATGATTATAATAGATATCTGTAAAATAATATGACACAGAAAATTTTACTGCAAAGAACTAGAAAGATAAATACTAGAAAAATAATTCTGTATAGTATTAATATCAGAAAAAACAGGAAGAAGATAAAAATAATTAAGAAGAACATTTATATTAATGTTGGCATAAATTACGTTGATACATTTGCAGAATCTACCAATGATGCAAATAGTGTACAGATCAAAACCTATATTTTGGAGTAGGGGGAAGATCCTGAGACTAAATGAACTAAGTACCAACTCAAGAAGCTAAACAGAGAGAGAAAGATGGGGGGTGGGAGTGTGGGGGAAGAACAAATAATTGAATAACTAAAAAATAAATTAATATATGTGAAAGTAATAAACAAAAATAAGTAGATGACTAATCAAATGAAAAGCTAGTTCTAGAGCAATTAAATAAACAGACTTTGTCAAATGTGATAATGATAAAAGAAGGAAGACATATAATTAACCTTAGGATTGAGAAAGAAAGATGTGGGAAAAGATATTAATTATAAGCAAATCAAATAAAAATTTATACCAAACAAATTTGAAAATTAGTTGAAATCAATTATTCTGTAGGAAAAACTGAGTAACCAAAATTGACTCATAAAGGAACTGAAATCCTGAAAAGACTATAAAAGAAATTTAAAAGGAAATAAAAACCCTAAAAAGGGCACAATGCCCAGACAATCTTCTGGGCACATTGTATTAAACCTGCAAAGAACAGATAATTCCTGTATTATTTACACTGTTAAAGAACATAAAAAGAGATGGAAAGTTTTCAGTTCATTCTACAAATATAGTATAACACTGAATCATAAGCAGATAAAAATAGAGGGGAAAAAACCACCCACAAACAAAACAAGAAACCCAAGGACAAATAGAGGCAAAAATGCCAAATAAAATACTAGGAAATTTAACTCAACACTACATTAAGAGAATTACGTCATGGATTAGTAGTCTTTTTCACAGAAATGTTAGGATAGTTTAACATTTGCCTGTCTTTTACTGTAATTCACTACACTAAGAGCTTAAAAGAGAAAACTTGTATCATTCTCTCAGTACATATGAAACGACATTTGCTAAAATTATCAATTATTCCTGATAAGAAAAGTTTTCTTACGCAACTTGATAGAAGATACTACCAGAAACTTACATGATGCCTTAGATGAATCATAAAGAGCATTCCCACTGAAGTGAAGGGTTCCGCCACTCTTGTAACTCTTCAGTAGAAACTATTCTACTGCAAGGCTGCAAATCAAGAAACAGGAAGACATATGATCCAGGAAACAGGCAATTCAACACAGGAGAAAGGCAAAGGAGAGCCCCAGAAATACGGTGAAAAGAAAAAATCTAGGCTGACAGATGTGCAGCAGATCTAGAGAGTAAAGGTAGGAGGTTGAATGGCTACAGGAAGGATAATTCCAAGAAAAAGAAAAGAAGAAACTGATAGAACAGTATTAGAATGTTTTGAGAAGAGATGGAGACTTCAGGCAGAGTTTTCATGTGAATTAGTAATAGGAATCTAGAAAATTAAGCAAAGAAAAAAAATAGTTACCTATTAACTCTGGGGAGGGAGAGTTATTTAAGAAAGATAGTTGAATTATAGTACACTATATGACTCAGCTGCAAATAATATATATCATCACAATAATGTAAAATGTAAACTCTGAATATTGATTTAGCCAAAATTGTGATATAACCTGTTTGGGAGAATGGGGTGAGGGGAGGGATTGTTCATATATGAAAGCTAATTCCTTATCTTCCATAATAGGAAGTCAGTAGATAATACCTAAAATTAAAAAAAAAATAGTAGCATAAGCATGTTATTTAGAAATATTTATTTAGAAATATAAATGTGAAAACCAGAAGAAGCTCTAAGAATTGATAGTGGTGCCACTGAGGTGTGGCAGCAGTGGAGAGGGATGTGGCCAGGACTGCAGGGTTTTGTTGTAAGTCTTCTAAAATTCATTCACTTATTTAAATATATTACTTTGATTAAAAATTAACGTTAAATTCAGATTTTGAAAAAGAAAGAATGACAATACCCAGTAAGGATGTGGAGAGATGTATATTGTGTACACTCTGTCAGTGTATACTCTGACACTACAGGGAGAGAATACAGTACAGTAAATTATTATGAGCTTTCTAGAGAGCATGTTGGCAGTAAATATCAAAATTTCGAATGCTCCTATGACTTAGCCCAACAGTTCCTCCTCCTGCAAATGATTTTGAGGAAAACAACAGGGCAAATATGCAAAGATTTACCTGAAAGGATGTTCACAGCATCATTCTTTAAAATATTGAGACACTCTCACTATTCATGTACATTAATAAGGGAATGATTAAGTAGATTATGTTCGTCCATACAATGGAACACCTGCAGGCTTTTAAAATAATAGTATGAAGCAGTAGTTTTCAAATCATGATTTTGGGAGTCTGCATTAGTTTCCCAGGGCTGCCACAGCAAAGTACCAAAAACCAGGTGACTTAGAACAACAGAAATACATTGTCTCACGGTTCTATAGACTAGAAATCTTAGATAAAGGTGTCCACAGGGTTAGTTCCTTCTGAAGGTTGGGAGGGAGAATCTCTTCCATGCTTCTCTCCTAGCTTCTTGTGTTGCTGGCAATCTTTGGTGTTCCTTGGCTTGTAGATGCGTCACCCTGATCTCTGCCTTCATCTCCACATGGTGTCCTCTGTGTATGTGTGTGTGTCTCTCTGTCTCTGTGTTCAAATTTTCCTTTTTTATAAGGACACTTGTCATATTGGATTAGAGCCTATCCTAATGACCTCATCTCAACTTAATCATCTGCAAAGTTTATTTTCAAATAAGGTCACATTCACAGGTGCTGGGGGTTAGGACTTCAGCATCTTTGGGGGCGATACAATTTAACCTACGACAGAGTCTTAGAGTTTCTGAGGAGTGCCTCAAAAACCACTATAGAGGAACTGTTGTTCCTGAGATGGTGAATACTGGAATTCTCTTGCCCACTTCAACTAGAAACTTTCCATTTTTTATAAATTAGTATTCTGAGCCTTCCTATGAAGGAAGGGTCCACGAGTTTAAAATATTTAAAAGCCACCAAAATAAAACTATATTTATTTATGTCCCCAGTATATTGCTAATTGAGGAAAGCAGTTTTCAAGCATGTGAACCTGTTCCCAGTTCTGTAAAATTACAAAAATCCCTATTTATATTTATATCTACAATGCTTATAATATTTAGATTTACATAATTTTTGATATAACATACCCTAAAATATTCACAGTGCCAACAGGCTACAATTTTATGTGTCCTTTATATTTGTCTTCATACTTTTCTGTATGTCTTTTTTTTTTTTACAATGACATATCTTTGGAATAATAAAAGACTATTTTTTCAAGAGAGAACGAGGTCTCTTAATGACATTTGGTAAATACATGTTGGTAAACTGATTGATATAGTTTTATTCACCTAGCTTGGCTTACAAGAATTTCAAACCAAGATAATTTGGATGGCTATTCAGTTCTCTCCAAAAGATCAATCCTTGCCATTCAAACCCAGTTGAAAAAAATTGAGTCTGTAAACCCAAGTGTCTATCGATGGATGAATAGATAAACAAAACATGGCATTTATATATATATATATATATATACACACAATGAAGTATTGTTCAGCCTTTAAAAAGAAGGAAATTCTGACACGTTACAACATGGATGAGGCTTGAAAACATTATGCTAAGTGAAATAAGCCGGTCAAAAAAGGGACAAATACTGTATGATCTCACTCATCTGAGGTACTTAGAGCTCAAATTCATAGAGACAGAAAGCAGAATGGTGGTTGCCAGGGGCTGAGGAGAGGGATGAATGGGGAGTTATTGTTTAATGGGTACAGAGCTTCAGTTTTGCAAGATGAAAAATAGCTCTGGAGATGGATGGGGGTGATTGTTGCACAACCATGTGAATATACTTAATACCACTGAACTGTACTCTTAAAAATGGTAAAATGGAAAACTTTATGCTATGTATATTTTGCCACAATTTTTAAAATAAACAATAAAAAAACTAAATATAAAAGAAGTTGAATCTTTAAACACTTCAAGGTAGTGTGTATCTATCTGATATTCATGTTAAATTTCTTAAGCTCATTTATTTGTTATTTTTAATTAATGAATTATTATAATCATAATCAACATTTTCATCATGACTATCATCATCAGACAGGTCTAGGACACCAGTTGTATGCCTTACTCTAAAGATGGTTTTTCATTTTATCATACAAGCAGCAGACATATTTTTTGGTGAAAACACTAGAAGAGCACTGAGAAAGTCCTTATTTGGAATCCTTAGATGGACTCCCCTAAACTCAGCATTCCCTCCCTTCCCCCACTCCGCACCCTCCACCTCCCAGCCAGAAGAAGACTGAAAGAGAGAGATAATCAGAAAAACCACCCAAGAAAAGAAGAAGGGAGAATCAGTTACACATTCAGCAAGGCAGGGAACAAGAAAACGCAAATCTGTTCCAGTTCTCCAGTTTCACCTTAAAGGCATAGAACTGTAGATGCTTGTGAAGAGCTCTTCAAAGCCTAAATTCACAGCCTCTCCACGCGGGAGGTTACTAGCATCTGAAGAAAAACAACCACTACCAGAAAAGCTCCTCTTTGTTTTCATTCTTTGCAGTCCTTTAGGAAACTCTTGATAATGTGAAATGTTATTACTGCAAATGTTGGCCCAGGCAAGTTTACTCTAGAGTCTGACTATCACTGACTGTTCACAAAATAAAATCATTTTTAAAGCTTGCGAGGAGAGCCAAGTGCAAACCACAAATCAGAAAACCACCAAGGCGGGCTGGCCTCGCTGCCAGAGTTTAATGTGATCTAATGGGAGGACAACAAGATGTGAGAATTTGATTTTACGATGCTTCATGTAACATTTGGCAATACAAAGGGGTTGGGCCCAACTTCCCCATCCTTAAGCAAACATTTGAAGTAATGTTTTACTTTCTCATCAGTTTTAATTCTGTCAACCAGGGTGTAGAGATTCCGCCTGCCCTACTCATTTTAAAAGTGCCGTCTACTTTGGGTGGTTGTAGATTTGCTTAATATCAATTCATATAAAATGAAGATGGGCAGGTGGGGAAGGGGCCAGGAAAACAGGATGAAGCTATTTAGTGGCAGTGTATCAACTGGAGAGCAGCTCTCTTCTGCATTTGTGATTTATTCCACGGGTGGGAGGGCAGGGGATAGGGCTTACTGAAGAACATTTTTTCACAAGCAAAAACTAACCCCAGTGAGAGAGAGTCAGATCTGAACTGGATCAAGTTGCCCAGTCTCACACCAAATGGGATTGGAACTCATGTGTAGCTCTATTTCCCATCACTCAATTAAAAAAAGAAAGAGAGAGAAAGAAAAGCAAAAAAGAAATAAAATGGTAGCAACATTGAAACTCTTTGCACATGGCAAATTAACAACTGATGGATCTATGGAATAAGGAGGGTCAGTCACGAAATCCCATATAAGGCATATAAACGATGAAAAATAAATGAAAGTCACATTTCATGCTGCTCTTATTTCTGTTGCCAGGACAATAGAATGAGAATCAGATCTCTTTCCCTGTTCTTAAGAATAATGCATTCTTAACAATGCCAAACTCTTACTTACATTGTCATTTTATAGCAATTACAACGTTGACCCAGTGAAGAAACGTGAAATCCACAGAGTCAAGTTTCTTAATGTAATAGTTTGCTAAGTGAAACGCAACATATCCCAGGATGCAGGAAGAAAAATTAGAACTTCTATTTCTATTGACTTTTCATCTAAACAATAAGAAAGTAAGCCTCACTAACAGTTAAAATAAGAATGACAACAGGTATCGTCACTTGGTGCAGATATAGACAGACAGTCCCGTATCACCCAGGGGCTGTGAGTCTTCCTGAAGGAAGGCTGAGAGTTGAACAGTGCTGAGGGTGTGGCAAAGACTGCCTCAGTTCAGGGAGGCTGGGCTGCAGTAATAACGATCAAACATGCAACGGCTCAGCACAACAGACGTTTATTTCTAGCTCAGGTAGCCGTTTGGTGATCAGATCAGCAGAATAGCTCAAGTCACTTGGGCGCTCAGGATAATGAAACTCTGCCAACTTCTGCTCAAGGTCAACATGGCCATCTGCACCTCTCCCAGTCGGAAGAAGGATAGGACATGGAGAATCAGTCCTAGGAATGTTTTTTATGGGCCCAGCCTAGAAGAGGTACACATTGTTTCAGCTCACCTTCCATTGGCTAGAACTTAGTCTCATAGCCACGCCTAACCACAAGAGGGGCCAGGAAATGTATTTGGTTATGGGCCCAAGAAGAGGAAAATGGATCCTGACGAACAGCCCTAAGCGTCCACCACAGGTGCCCTCATCCACTCAGTGTATTACAATATATCACAATCTACATGTTCCTCTTACACAGATTTAACCATTTTAATGAAATTTAATCTCATAAAATGAACAGGTGGCTTACAAAGATTCCTACCAAAAGCCACAAATTGAAAATAGTACTAATAATCCAAGCACAAGCCAATAATAAGAAAAGGCCAGACCCGAAGCGTCTTATATTTTTACCTCTTTATCAGCCATAGTCTGAGGTTTACAAAAAAAAAAAAGACTATTAAATTACTTCTGAAAAGAAGCAGATCAAAAATTTTCAAAGAAAGTAAGTTTATTTAAAATGCATGTTTACATCCACTTTTATAATAAGGAAGCTCACTATATATATTTATATATATATACATTATACATATATATAACATTGCTAATAAGAATGTGAACATATCATAATTAGCAAAATATTTAAGTAACTGTAAAATAAACTGGAGACAATCTTCTATAATTTTATCTGCAGTTTAAAGTCATGCTATACCCAATCTCTTACTTTGAAAAAATTTATTAACCTTGTTGACAGATGTTTAGAAGTCTCTTTCAAGATTTCTGATTAATAACAAAATACAAAAAGCCACATACTATTGAGTTCTCCTCATTTTTTCTTTCCCCTGTATTAAAATGGCAAAATAATATATGTATAACAATCTGGCAACAAATAAAGGTATATTCCTTTGTCACATAGAAAAAAATGCTAAAGTTTTAAGAAATAAGAATTAAAGTGTGTGTGCAACGTTGGACTTTGATTTATAGAAGAATGAAAGTACTGGTGTTTCTACATATCTCAGGTTATGGTAATTGCTAGATCCTTTTTCAATAGTTAAATATACAATGATTTGTGTGAATAAGTGTATGCATCAGTGCACAGGCACCACAAAATATATATATACTAGGGAATGTATAGCAGTCATTCAACCAATATTTATTGAGTACCTACTCTTACACTCATGGAGCTTTCATTAGTGTCAATAGTAAACTTAGCAAAAACATATTTTAAGAGAAAATTGTATAGTGTAGCCACTGATGGAGCAGCTACTTTGACTGGAATGTTTTAAAAGATTTCTGGGATGAGTTTACTGAGGTAGCACAAAGGTATTTGCTCCACCATTCATAGGCAAGCTACTGCAAAAAAATGCTAACTTTTAGAGAAATTTATGGAGCCTAGAGCTCACAAAAATGGTAAAGATTTGGGATTTAGTGACTATAATTTCTGAGGAATTTGAGGAGTTTACGGGGGAAGCGCAGCATATATGAGAAAATTGAGGGTTATACATATGTTCTAACCATGAAATGTTGAGGTCATTTTAGGAATTCATACCTTGGTCAAAGGGTGCTTGAAGACTCACCAGTCTTTTCTCAGTACCTAGAGCAAAAGTGGTGTCCTTGCCAGCTAAGTCCTGTGAGCCGAAGTTGGGGTTGAGAGCAATACTCTGCCACAGGGACTACAAATGCATGTGAGTCTCCATTCCATGCTGTCAACATCCTGCACATGCTTCTTGCAGACCAGCTCCACACAGATCAGTGCTACTTCATTTCAGTTATTGTATTCTTCAACTCGGTTTGGTTGTTCTTTATATTTTCTAACTCTTTGTTAAAAATTTCTTGTAACTTCTTGCTCTGTGCATCCATTCTTTTCCTGAGTTCTTGGATCATCTTTACAATCATTACTCTGAACTCTCTCTCAGGTAGATTGCCTTTTGCCACTTCACTTAGTTGTTCTTCTGGGGTTTTATCTTGTTCCTTTGTCTGGAACATATTCCTTTGCTGTCTCATTTTGTTTAAATTTCTATTTGTATTTTTATGTATGTAGTAGGTTAGTCATGTTTCTCATGGAGCAGTAGCCCCCTGTAGGTGATGTCCCATGTGTCCCAGCAGTACACTCCCCTCTCATCACCCAAGGGCCAGGGACCAGTTGGTCCCAGGGTAGGTCCTGACCTGTTTTTGCAGACTCAGTTCCACAGGCTGCGGGATCATAGTTTTCTTGCTTCTGGTGTCTGCCCCCCGGTGGGTGAGTCTGGTCTAGGCGCTTGTGTAGGCTTCCTGGTGGGAGGCGCTGGTGCCTGCCCACTGGTGGGTGGAGCTGGGTCTTGGCCCTCTGGTGGGCAGGGCCATGTCAAGGGGCGTGTCTAGAGGTGGCTGAGGGCTCAGGAAGTCTTTAGGCAGCCTGCCTACAGATGGGTGGAGCTGTGTTCCCATTCTGTTGGTTGTTTGGCCTGAGGCATCCCAGCACTGGAGCCTTATAGGCTGTTGGGGGGGGGCCAGGTCTTGGTGCTAATGACCCTAGCAAAATGTCTGCCTCTGGCAAGAGTTCATGCAGATGAATACTCCCTGATATGTCTGCCAACAGCTTTTATGACCCCAGAGAGAGCCACAGCTGCCCCCCCCCCACTACCTCCCCAGTAGACCCTCCAAGACCAGCAGGAAGGTCTGGCCCAGGCTCCTATGAAGTCACTGCTTTTGCCCTGGGTCCCAGTGCACACAAGACCTTGTGTGTGCCCTCCAGGAGTGGAGTCTCTACTTTCCCCCAGTCCCATGGAGCTCCTGCTATCAAGCCCCACTGGCCTTCAAAGCCAAATGCTCTGGGCGCTCCTCATCCCAATGCCAGACCCCCAGGCTGGGGAGCCTGATGTGGGGCTCAGAACTCTTACTCCTATAGGAGAACTTCTGCGATATAATCATTCTCCAGTTTGTGGGTCGCCCACCTGGAGGGTATGGGATTTGATTATATCGCAAGTGCGCCCCTGCTACCATCTCGTTGTGGTTTCTTCCTTGTTTTTGGATATAGAATACCATTTTTGGTAGGTTCCAGTCTTTATCGATGGTTGTTCCGCAGTTAGTTGTGACTCTGGTGTGCTTGTGGGAGGAGGTGAGTGCAAGGTCCCTCTACTCTGCTGTCTTGTGCTCCTCCAGATCAATGCTACTTGATTCAACACCTTGCCCAAGCAGGAAGGAAAACAGTGGCAAGCCTAAGAGATACCCTCAAAAGCTACCCAAGCAGGATCAGCTAGCACCAATGGCTATCCAGACATATCTAATTTGTAAGCTATAGGCATATAAGCTATAAATTATAGGCATATACGCTATAGCCCATAGGAATGGATGAGGTCAACCCAAAGACAGGGAGAAAAGCAGAGGTCACAGATGGCAGCCTGTTTTTGGCTGAGCCAATACATGAGTTTTATTTGCCCTGGACAGTGTTTTTAAAAACAGTGTTATCTAACTACATGTAAAAATTGGGAGATTTCATCCAACAAAATCAATTTCCAGCTTCTCTTGAAAAAATTAGAAATTATGATAACACCGGGCTCATGTTTCCACTTGGCAATAATTAGAGGGAACTCAGAAGCAATGGCTGCCTTTACAATGACCATGCGTCCCTCAGTTAGCCACTGGTCTCACTGGTTTCACTAATTTTATTTACCTGTCTGCTCCCTGTAGGCATCTGAATTTATGACCCTCTGGGTAAAATCAGAGAAGAGGTCTAGAAGTGGAAGAATTTGCCTCCTGCTACAGCTCCTTATAAGCCAGTATCTTTTCCCCACTAATTAAAGCTTTATTCATCTTTTTATTCTCACAGTACCCTACTCTTCCCTGGGCTCTGCACATAATGGGTATCCCCTAAGCATTTTCTGAAGGGGTTAGCTTGTTTGTTTGTTTGGGTTTGGTGTTTCTTTTTGGCTTCGGATAAGTCAGTGTTTGTATATAATTGTACCTTTTAAAACCTGAATTTGATGTTAATTTACCCAATGGCATGTTCATAGTTCATTCCCCCTGTTCACTGTCATCACCTTAAACATCTGCTCTGATCAGAGTAGTAAAACAGTAACGGCCTATTACATGTCTAATTTACTTAAAATTGGAAGATCTTATAGAATCTTTATTACCTCCTGCTGTGAGTAGCAAGAATTTGCATACCCCGAGTTAAGTAATATAGGGAGTTCTATCTCATGCAAAGAATATAATAAAACCCCAAAAAATTATGAAAAGAAATTTCCTTTTCAGTTGATTGGGGTTTTCCTTAATTTCCCCTACCAGCCTTCGCTTGGAAAGATAATAGAGAAGAACTGAGATCATGTGTTTTGATGATTGGAGAGGTAAGGGAGGTAGAAAGGGGAGAAATTTCCATTCTCAAAGAGAACGAAAACTGCTACCTCATAGACTCTATTGCACCAGAATCTGACAAAGTTCCACTGGTTTTGGCAGTAAGTTCTTCTTGCAATTTGGAAATACAAAAAAACTGTATAATCGAATCATAGAAATGCCAGAGCCACTAGTCTGCACATCCTCAATCACTGTATTTTAATTTTCTCACTTTTTTCCTGCTAACTGAAGAAAGCAAGAAATGAGCTCATATTAGAAATAAGATACAGCAAGTCTGATATGGAAGTTAGGAGATCAATATAAAACTTACAGTCGAAAGTTTCCTCTCACTTTCAAGAGTTCCCTCAAACCAAAAATAATATAAATTTTATTTAATCATATTAGCTCATTAATCACATAAAGGCCCAACTGCTGACACTTCACCTTTCCCAATGGGGCTAAGAAAGTCAATAAACTAATAAAATAAAATGAAGTCGCTGTCAGAATTTTTTTTTTTTAAAAACCCTTTATTAATGATTAAGAATAATGTACCCTTGAGATTCAAGTCAATTTCTCCAAAATTTCATTTTAAAAAATCAGGAATGTTAGCTGTACCAAACAAACAGGATTTTTTTGCACTCTTTTTAAAAATAAGAGAGATTTTAACGAGCTTCCCTGTTCACCTTGATTAAATCAGAATTTTAGAAAAAGTAACCTAGCAGAACTTCAGAAATGTGAAGTTCAAGTTCAACTAATGAAGGGACAAAGACTTTAATTTTAGCTGAATGGTCCTCCCATTTCTGTGTCAGCTTCGCACTCCATTAGATCCTCCGGAACAAAAGGCTCAGACCCTCCCACTGGGAATCTTTAGCTGGAGCCCTGGGCACTATTGTTGATTTTATCCTAAAGGGCTTGGGAACACATTTTATAAACATGAAAATAAAGAGCAAATAAGTGTGAGAAACATTCAGTGAAAGAAGGTCAATGGGAATAGCTCACATGCTGTCAAAGCCCCAGGGATTTCTTTTAAAATGATGTAGGTAGATGCATTTCTGGTTGGTGTGTTTAGTCAGATAGAGGTTTGAAAATGATATTCATTTGTCTCTTTCCTTACATGTGAAAATAATCACAATTTTTCAGGGAAGAATCTCCTGGTGGGTTACCAGCTGCTGGGCTCATCCTCTCACACAACCAAATACCTTATTTTCAGCCTGAGACTCAAGGATGCTTTCTTTGGACAAATCACCATTGGCTTCACGTACAGAAATTCTCCTTTCTAGGGTTACCCAGTGCAAGTGAAACACTGGAATTCCATGACACCTGCAAACATTTCTGCTTTTCTGAGTGGATCTGGCACAGCGAAGCATGGAATCAGAACTAGGAAGCCAGGGACCTACCTGCCAAATGAATGCTACTTCAGCATGTCTTCGATGTTATTTTCCTTTTAGGTAAAAATGAAATGAATCACATGATAACACCTCGATGAACTTTGCATGTGCTACAATATAAAAGAGAGGACATTGTTTCTTGGCTTTCGAGTATATGTGAAACACATTTTGAACTAGAACAAACAGCTTGAAAATGTATTACATTCACAAATGGCATCTGAATAGAACAGTTGCTTATGTGACTGTGAAAAAGAGAAACCCCATCCACTGATAGAGGGCTGCCAGAAATGGATACTAAAAAACCCAAAAGCTTTCTCAGTTTAAGCTAAGGAATAAAATTAGTCTCCTACAAATCCTACCCCTAATCGAAAGACGAAAATCACCCAGCTTTATTATGCAGACCTTTCCAACTAACCATACGAATAATTCAGCCTAAGAAAGCCACTATTATCCAGCATGGAATCTCTAATACGCAACTGAAAGTTTTCTTAGGATCTCAGAGGAGTTCCACGATTGCATTTTTCATGACGAATGGTGGTTATGACTAACTAAAATTCTACTACAAAATATAAAGTGGGCAGTAGACTAGAAATCTATTGAGTCGTGAAGCATTTGGTAACTAGGAGCCAGCCGGAAAAGACACACCCAGTACAAACCTATATCTGTTCCGTCATTGACTCAATACATATTTATTGAGGGCCTACCACATGCTGGGCATCATGCTGGAAGCTGAGGTGTGAACGAGATAGACATGGGTTCTTCTTGTGGAGAGGGAAAAGGGTTTGAGTCTGTCATCCTGGACTTGCCAAGCTATACATGGTAGTGACATCTCACATTGATGAAGGTGCTATTATCATTGGTGTCAGAATGAGAGAACTCTTAGTTCCATTACTCTCAAGACCAAACGATTGATGGGGTACAGAGAAAAAATTTGTTCAAATCACTTTTATTAATAAAACAAAAATTTACATGGAGTTTGCTATAGACTGAATGTTTGTGTCTCCCTGCCAGATATATATGTTAAATCCCCACCTCTCATAAAGAAGATGTAGTACATATAACAATGGAATACTACTCAGCCATAAAAAAGAATGAAATAATGCCATTTGCAGCAACATGGATGGACCAAGAGATTATCATACTAAGTGAAGTAAGTCTGACAGAGAAAGACAAATATCATATGATATCACTTATATGTGGAATCTAAAACAAATGATCTTATTTCCAAAACAGAAATAGACTCACAGACATGGAAAACAAACTTATGGTTACCAAAGGGGAAAAGGTAGGGGGAGGGATAAATTAGGAATTTGGTATTAACATATACACACTACTATATATAAAATAGATAAACAATAAGGACCTACTGTATAGCACAGGGAACTATATTCAGTATCTTAAAATAGTCTATAATGGAAAAGAATCTGAAAAAGAATACATATATATAACTAAATCACTTTGCTGTACACCTGAAACTAACACAACACAGTAAATCAACTATACTTCAATTTTAAAAAGGTACTGTGGGACTTCCCTGGTGGTCCAGTGGGTAAGACTCCACGCTTCCAATGCAGGGGGCCTGGGTTCGATCCCTGGTTGGGGAGCTAGATCCTGCATGCATGCCGCAACGAAGAGCCCACGTGCTGCAATTAAGACCTGGCACAGCCAAAATAAATAAATAAATTTTTTTTAAAAAAAGGTATTGTGATTCATGTTTTCAAGTCTTCCAGTAGTATACTATATGTGTTCTTCTATAACTTTCTTTTTTGCACAATATTGTGTTTGAAAATTTCATTCGTGTTTATCCATGATGCTATAGTTGGTTTTCACTGCTGTACAGTGTTCCACTAATGTGAAGAAACCACAATAGTGGATACTTAAAAACAAAACCAAAAAACCCTTACCTCCCGAAGTGATGGTATTAGGAGGTGGGGCCTTTGAGAGGTAATTAGAATTAGATGAGTTCATGAAGGTGAATCCTTTGTGAATGGGATTAGTGCCCTTAAAAGAGTCTCAAGAGAGCTTTCTTCCTCTCTCTGCTCTCCACCATGTGAGGATACAAGGAGAAGTCAGCAGTCTGTACCCTGAAGAGGGCTCTCCCCAGAACCCACCCGTTCTGGCACCTCGATCTTGGACTTCTAACCTCCAGAGCTGTCTGGAGAACAGTCTGGACTTCAGAACCCTCCAGAACAGAGAGATAAATGTCTGCTGTTTATAAGCCATAGAGTCTGTGATATTTTTGTTATAGCAGCCTGAACTAAGGCAGAGTTGATGTGAACTGTTTCTGTTTTGTTTTATTATGTTTTTCTTGTCTTCTCTCCCTGTAGATCAATTATGAATGGATGGGAGTAGGATTAATGTTACCAACCACAGAACACTGACTCTCATTTAGAGGCTTTGGCTCCGAGCTGATCCAGACAGACATCCCTGTCATCATCATCATCATCACCAATCAGGAGGCCTGCAGTGCTTACCCTATCAATTTTATTTATTATATCCATGAAACATGTGTTAGTATCACCCAAACGGCACCAGGGACCTGGTCAGAGAACATATCTCAAGATATATCTGCATGTATTGAAGAGCTAATGGATTTGGTATTTTAGAAATTGCACCCAGCCTGGCAAATGCAGATGGGCTGGAGCTGTATGAAAGTGTAATAAAAATCCAATAAAACATTTGAGCAAACTCTCACATCTGTGGGCCGATGGGAGGCATTATGTAATATAGGTCATTGCTACAGCAACCTCTAACCCCCATGGCCACTGCTGCTGGGCCAAGGTTGAGTGTAAAGGGCCTCTGTGAGTTTTCTTTCTCTGTCAACATTCAGAGAAATCATTTTTAATCTCTCTAAAATGAACTATTAAAATAGAAAGGCTTTGACCCACACCCATGAAAATGATGCACAAAATACCCCAAATCTTTGACCCAGGACCCAAGGTCTCACTGCTTGTATTTGTTTGTTTTTTGAAAACATAATATTTCCATGAATACACTTTGCTACTTGCCAGATGTTTTTCTCCCTGATAAATGCACTAGATGGGAATGTTTGAGGTGGGTTCTTCCATGTAGCTTTGGAGAGTTATTTCAGAAGTGGTCAAACAATCAGTTATACAAACCGCAAAATAGAATGAGAGATAGGTTTGGAAAAAGGCTATACTCACCAGACTATGTAAATAATATGAAATTAATACTCAGAAACCCTCATTTTAAAGAGAATTTAATATATGTGTGGGTGTGGTGTGCATAAATTTTAGTGAATTCCAGAGTAACATTAGAATGTCCTCTTTCTGTCTACTGACTAATCTTCAACTTGATATTCTAGGATGACTTTCTTCCCTGGATGGAAGTTATATCTCCTAGAGTATTAAACATTTAAGGTGCATAAATCTGGAAGGTAGAGGTTAAGGGGAAGTGGGGAATCTACTTCTACAGCATCTGAGTGAAAAACTATCAAAGAGAACTTAGGAAAGTGTGTCTTAGAGATGGAACATTTACACAAGCTTTAGGGTCAGCTATACTTGGATTCAGCCCTATCACTTTTTTGGTCATGTGACCTAGGATAAGTTCTTCAACCTTTATTACTCAATGTTCTCATCTGTAAAATGAAGATAATAATAGTACCTACTGGGACTTCCCTGGTGGTGCAGTGGTTAAGAATCTACCTGCCAATGCAGGGGACACGGGTTTGATCCCTGGACCAGGAAGATCCCACATGCCACGGAGCAACTAAGCCCGTGTGCCACAACTACTGAGCCTGCGCTCTAGAGCCCGCGAGGCACAACCACTGAGCCCACACACCACAACTACCGAAGCCTGTGCACCTACAGCCCGTGCTCCACAACAAGAGAAGCCACCGCAGTGAGAAGCCCATGCACCGCAACAAAGAGTAGCCCCCGCTTGCCGCAACTAGAGAAAGCCCGCATGCAGTAACGAAGGCCCAATCCAGCCAAAAACAAATAAATAAAATAAATAAATTTATAACAAAAAATACTACCTACCTCCTAAAACTGTTGTGAGATTTAAATGAATTACTGTATATAAAGCACTTACCACAGTGCCTGGCACATCGGTTAAGTACTCAGTAAATATTAGCAGTAATTATTGTTGTACTTCAGACCAAGGCAAAAAAAATTCAACTAAAAAAATTATTGTTCAACTCTCAGAATCCTGAGTCCAAGCAGCAATGCCAGTGAAAATTAATGACCTCAGAATGCTTAGTAAATGTGCCATGAGTCAGTTCTTAAAAATTTTCATTAGAAGCTGGATCATTTATCACACCCTGGGTTTTTCTACACAGTGATGGAAGGGGTCCTAATGTCCAGTTACTTCATGAGGTTTGAGAGGCAGGGCATCGTGTGTCCATTTTGTCAATGTGAATCAATGCAGCTCTGCTGTGGGTCTAGAACTGGCAGGGGCAGCAACTGCTTCCTGATGACATGATAGTCTTCTGATTGTGGCAGTTTCTTGCTCAGGGTAGCGGGTGGTTTAGTTCTATGGCTGGCAGCTTCCTGATCATAAAAGAGATGACCTCAGTAGTCCATTCTGTAGTGTATAAAAAAAGAGATTTGACAGTGGTTTTCTCAGTCTGACAATAGTTCTAAAACTTTACATGGCATTATCAATAATGAGTTGGAAAGATGAAAGACATTTTCTAAACTATCAATAAAACAAAATTTCAGTTACAACAAAAAGACGGAAATATCTTATTCACTCTATAAAAGTGACACTACAAAATTATTATCAAATAAAAGCAAAAATGTAAAAAAAACTTTAAAGGTACATTAAGCATTTGATTAATAAAAATACTGTATCAGTTTGCTGGATTTTGTGATGTTTGTGGTAAATGTCAGCTTTTTAGAATTCGTCATTTGTTGTAATTTTCACTATGAATAAATTTTGAGTTTCATACCTAATTTTGTATTTGTAAAGTTGTATTTTTTTCCTAAAGATGCTGCCAATTTTTATATTAAATTCATGCCCCCCAAACAACTAGATCCTTCTCTGTCAGTAATAAATCGATTGCTTAAACTAGCTAAAGTGAATTCTGTTCTCTGCAGTGGAATTCTACATGATTGGGTAATTAATACCAGGAAGGGTTGCATGCAACAAATTTTCAAGGAAATGAACTCTTGGAATTGGTTATCTCACCTGTGTGGGTTTGAAAGCCATGACAATCCCATTAACGACAGATGATAAATTATGCTTGCTGAGAATGAATTACCTACCAAATGGAAGCCTTGTAGATCAGCTGGCTACTTGAATAACCACTTATGGTGAGAATGAGGGATAAAAGAAATGTGGGGTGAGTTGGCTAATTCTAACTGCGTTGGAGAGTTTAAACAAAGATAAGAGCAAGCTCCATATTTAAAATTCTTAACTCAGTACACAGATCAGAGAACTTTTATAATTACCCTAAAATAATGGTTCTCAAACTACAGCATGATTAAGAAACCCCTAAAGGGCTTGTTTAAAATACAGACTGCTGGGTCCCCAACCCCCAGAGTTTCTGATTGAGTAGATCTAAGATGGAGCCTGAGAATTTGCATTTCCAACAAGTTTCAAGGTGATGCTAATGCTGTTGGTCCAGAGACCACATTTTGAGAATCATTGGCCTAAATGAATGCCTTACCTCTTACCTGTAGGGCAGATATAACTAACTATCAGATGCAACAAGTTGTTGAAATACAACTTAAATTCACAGCCTCACTTGGCCTCTTATGTGAAAGCACATTAATTAGGAAAGAGTGGGACACTATGAATTGGAATAAGGGTATTTGAATGGATTTAGATGACTCTGAGTACCCGAACCTCCAAGTCCACTGAGCTTTCCATTCTAGCAAGTGTAGCCTCTCCCAATTCTATCCGATAAATCTGCCATGTTTATGGACCCAATGTTGACTGCACCTGCAGTAATTACCTTGCAAGAAGATGCCAATTCTCCTTATGCTACACCCTTCCACACCTAATTCAATCCAGACATGGAGTCAGATCCCAGCAGACCCCAGGGGGTAAGCACAAAATCTGACGGAAGAGGAGAAATCTTATACAAAAAAATAGTCTTAAGATTTTGCTAAGTTGTATTAATAAAAACCTTGATAAATTGTTGCAGTCACTGTGGAAAACAGTATGGAGGTGCCTTAAAAAACTGAAAATAGAGCTATCATACAATCCAGCAATCCCACTCCTGGGTATATATCCAGAAAAGATGACCACTCTAATTTGAAAAGATATATGTACCCTAATGTTCATAGCAGAACTGTTTACAATAGCCAAAGCATGGAAACAACCCAAGTGCCCATCTACAGATGGTTGGCTTAAGAAGATGTGGTATACATATACAATGGAATATTACTCAGCCATAAAAAAGAATGAAATACTGCCATTTGCAGCAACATGGATGGATCTGAGAACATTAAATTTAGTAAAGACAGAGAAAGACAAATATTATATATCACTTATATAATATGTTTTTTTATATCAATTCATTTGTACTATTTTGGAATCTAAAAAATAATACAAATGAATCTATTAAAAAAAAAACAGAAACAGATTCACAGACATGGAAAACAAACTTATGGTTACCAAAGGAGAGAGGGAGGGGGGAAGGGATAAATTAGGAATATGGGATTAACAGATACAAACTACTGTACCTAAAATAGATAAGCAACTATATTCAATTATCTTGTAATAACTTCTAATGGAAAATCATCTGAATATATATATATATAACTGGATCACTTTACTGTACACCTGAAACTAACGCAAAATTGGAAATCAACTATACGTCAATAAAAAATAAACTCGTTAAATAAATAAATAAATACTTAGAGAATTCTGGGAATGAATTCTGAGAGCGATAGTTGAGGCTGAATTTATCAACACAGATGCTTTTACCAGAGATTCTGGATTCAGTGTCCCAGTTCACAGAGTGGACGTAATCTAAAGTGTTCACTCATTTGGTTAACTGAAGCTGAACTCAACAGTGGCCTACACTAAATAAAGTTAGGTACTAGAAATTCCTTGATATAAGGTAGAGGAAAGTTTTCAGAGACTTTGGGAGGTAGGGATGTTGGAGAAAATTTAACACGCTTGACTTACCCACCCACAGCTGTGAGCCTTGAAAGGGCTCGGAGGACCCTCCCTTTACCAAAACATTGAAAATCACTGCAGCCTCATTTTTTGCAGGCTGGGGATCAAGGCAGCAGATATTTCCCCAGAAATAGAATCCTGAGTTAAATTAGGATGAGGCCATCCCAGAGGAGCAAAGACCATGTAGCAGCAGGTAACAACTAGAGGTAAAGGAGTAGACTCATTACATAAAAAGCAGGACTTTGGGGATAGTCAGAACAGCTTGCCCTATTCTCCATACCCCCCAGCAAAGCCAAAAAGGCTCTTTGGCTGATAAATGGTGGCCTGACTTGTGTCAAAATGACAGGGAACCAAGGGTGCTGGCCCACTTCCCAGACCTGAAGACCAAAGTCCCATGAATGAGGAAGCCAGGATCACCTGAAGAAGAAAGCTGAGACACGGCCACAGGTCGATACTATAAATATGCCACCTAGGCTGCCCCAAAGGCACCGGCTGATATTTACTAGTACAACTGTGCCCTGGGAAAAGGGAACTACCCAGATCTTTATCTAAAGAATTATTGGGCTCTGGCTCTGGGTAAATCCTAATCCCTGGGATCCTATATTGCGCCTGTGGTCAACTCTTAAGAAGGGAAACCTACTGTGGTCAAGTGATACATGGAATTTTGATCCAAAGTCAATCTCTCACTGGGCCCAGTGTGTTCTTGAACACATCTTGTGGTTATGTCCCTATTCCTGTATGCAGATTTGAGAAAAAAAAAAAATTGACAACTAGAAGAATCCTCACATAGCTTCCTGACCTGTGGAATGATGGCTATTATCTGGTAGGAAAGCCAAAAGGAAGCTTCCGGAACCACCAGACCTTTCCACAACAGCAAACCAAAGGTAATACCACATCTCTAAGAGGAAGCACAGAGATCAGTGATTAGATATTAGTAATTTATATTCTGCCAATCAGATGAACTCAACAAGATTTGGGACATAGAAGTGAAGCAGAGCCTGTGTTCTGAGCTCTGTGCTCTCTGCTGGCAAGCACGATCGTGCAGTGTGTGTTGGCCAAGTCCCAGGGGCTAGTCATGAGCTTTGCAGGTGTCAAGAGCCAGGGCAAGGCATCTGTTCTGTTGGTGTGGATCACAGCAGACATGGCATTGATCTGGATCCAGCAGCGACAGCAGTAGCTTTCTGATCGTGACAGTTTCCTGATTATGACGGTTACTTGCTGTAACAACTTTTTGACTCTGGCAATACGATTCTGGAGCCAGCAGCTCCCTGATCATAGAAGAGGCAGCAGCTCCTTTGCGGGCCCAGTTCTGTGATATGGGGGAGTCGTTTCTTAAAGCACAACCTAGGGGTTTTAGCCTTCTCGATAATTCTAAAGCCATTAAATAATTTCTAATAAATGCCTTTCTGCTTCATACTTAGAATAGATTCTTTTCCTCAGAAATGAACCCTGATTGATACAGAGAGCACAAGCATGTAAGTTTCTCCAGGGTATATACCCAGGAGTGTAATTATTGGGTTATGGTATATACAGTCGGACCTCCATATCCGTGGGTTCCACATCCATGGATTCAACTAACCACAGATCGAAAATATCGCCTCCCCCATTCCAGAAAATTCCAAAAAGCAAAACTTGAATTTGTCACACACCAGCAACTATTTATACAGCTTTTACATGGTATTAACAACTATTTACATTGTATTAGGTATTACAAGTAATCTAGAGTTGATTTAAATTATACAGGAGGATGTGCATAGGTTTTATGCAAGTACTATGCCGTTTTATATAAGGGACTTAAGTGTCCACAGATTTTGGTATCTGCTGGGGTCCTGGAACCAGTCTTCACCAGAACCGAGGGACAATTGTATACATTTATTTTTGCTATACAAAAAAATTTCACATTAAATGTATCAAGCTTTTCCTTCCTTGTTCATGCTTTTTGTGTCTTATCTAAGAAATCCTTTTTTACATGTCATAAAGATATTTTCCTATGTATTCTTTTAAAGTCTTGAACTTTTTCATGTTTACCTCTGTAATAGGTCTGGAATTTATTTTTGTAGATCTATGAGACAGAAATGTGATTTTATGTTTTGCATGTGGATAACTGATTATTCCAGAACTGTTTGTTAAGTAGTTCGTCCCTACTGCACTAATTTTAATGCTACTTGTGTCCTATTCCAGGGTTCTACATACTCATAGGTCTTTTTCTGGGTCCTCTAGCCTTTGATTGCTTATTTTTCAATACTTGCAGCAGTATCACACTGTCTTAATTTTTATAAGCCTTAATATCTGGTAGGGTAAGTTTCACAACATGGTTCTCAAAAATTGTTTTGGCTATTTTAGACACGCAAGAGGCTATAGTTGTGGACTGCAAAAAAATGAGAGAGATTAGAGGGTATCACATGACTGACTAACAAATAAAATACTGCCTTCTAGAATCTATCAATATGTTTTCCCCTGACTAAATTTATTATTTTACGTTTTTGACCTTCAACTTAAATAGCTGTCGTTCATACTGGTTAAAAAGGAATAACTACACATAATTCAACAAGTAGGTCAGTGAATACTGAAACCCATTTTTTAAACTTATGTTTTCATGACCATACCATTCTGCCTCAAAGAAGAAGCCATATTACAAAATGACACTTTCAATCTGTTTATCTGAGTCTACTACTTTCCTTCAGTCCCGAAAAGTGTACGTGTATGGACTTATGCATATCCATTTCTTCTTTCTATTTGCTTTACCTCCAAGCAACCTATTTTAAGAGTAAGTCTGTTTTTCATTTAAATTTAAGAATGCTCCCCCTTTATACAAAGCACTCCATAGAACTGACTCATTTAATGCTCATAACATCCATATGAAGAAGGTATAATAAATATAGATTTGGTTTTCATCCTCGGTTTCTGTCACAGAGCTCCTAAAACCTTTGTAATTTCCTGAGTGATAAGGGTGATAAGAGCATCTTTTGTTATAATATTTGGGTTTTGTACAGAGTTCCTAAAACTCCTGGAATTTCCTAAGTGGTAGAAGTGTCTTTTGCTGTTAATAACAAGTCCTTTGATCACACCGGAATCTACATACTTAGCCTCAGGATGGGGCTGGTCACCAGAAAGCCTAAGTGATAATGGTCAGCCTCAGCCACCAATCTTTCAGAAGGGGTGGGAGGTGAGCTGGGGCTGGAAATTAAGACCCTATAAAAAACTCTTTAATGAAGAGACTTGATGAGTTACCAGGTTGGCAAACCTCAACTCCACAGGGACAGGAGCTCCTGAACGCAGGACCCTTTCAGACCTCACTTATGGACCTCTTCATCTGGCCATTCCTCTGTTTCCTTTATAATAAACTGATAAACATAAGTAAATGTTTACTGGAGTTTTGTGAGCCATTGTAGCATATTACCACACCTGAGGAAGGGATGGTGGAAAGCCCTGATTTGTAGCCAAGTCAGACAGAAGTTGCGGGTACCCTAGGGATCCACCACTTGTGACTGGTATCTGAAGTGGGGGCAGTCTTGCTGGACTGAGCCCTTAACCTGTGAAGTCAGTGCAAACTCCAGGCAGTTAGTGTCATAACTGAGTTAAATTGTAGGACACCCAGTAGAGGTCCACCGGAGAACTGAGTTGCCTTGTTATGGGAAAAAAACCCCACACATCTAGGGTCAGAAGTGATCTGTGTGAGACGGTAGAGAAACAGTGATTTCTCAGAAGTAGGTACTATTATTTCATGCTCATTATAAAGAAGAGGAAAAGGAGACACAGAGCTTAAGTAACAGGGCCAGGCCCTCCCTGTTAATAAATGGCCAAACTGAGGCTTGAATCCAGGCAACGTGGGTTCACTTTCCCTTTGTAACCAGTACAACTCTACTGCCTCTCATTAAACTAACGATCACAGGAATTCATAGTTACAACTGAAGACGAGTATTTACAAAGAAGGACAAAGAGCTATGAGAATATTTAACAAGAGGACAGGGCCTAATCTGGAGGGAGTAGACAGGTAGTTCGGCAAAGTGGCATTGAAGAGAAACATTTAAACTGAAATCTGAAAGATGAGTAGGGTTTACTTCCATGAAAGTTTTTTTCTTTTTTCTTTTTTGACAAGAGTATGGGGATAGTGGAAAGAACCTTCTAGGAAAAGGGTAAATGCAAGAGTACAGTGGTGCCTTTGAGGAAGACAGTGCAGCTGGGACTCAGACAGAGGCAGAGTGTGGTGTGAGCTGAAATGGGAGTGGGGGCCTAGTGGCCCAGGTCAGACTGGGCATGGGGGCCCTGGCAAGGGATTTGGACTTGATCCTTCACCTCCACCGAGTTTTAAGCCAGAAGCGATATGAAAAATTTGTGGTTTTTAAAAGGTGTGTTGAATACAGTAAAGAAGGCACAATACTAAAATTTCATTAAGAAAGGAAAATTTTTAGTAAAGAGTTCCCTAAATAATTACCTTTATTAAAATTTTTCTGAGAGTCTGTAAATGTATCATCAAAATTTAAATTTCATGTGGAACCAGGATAACAGAGAACAAAGAGAATAGCCTTGGGAGAATTCATATCAGACTGTCATCCTAGTTGTTCAGATTACTCACTACATGATTCAAGGCAAGTTATGTCATTGCTATGGGTCTCAATGTCCTCATCAGTGAAATAGGAATAGTATTTACTTGTAGGCTTTGGTTAATACAATTTGTCTACCAACAGGAGCCCTCTGAGACTTAGAAATCTGGTTGAATTTGGCCCAGCTTTTCAGCCTGTGACCACTGAAAGCCCTTCCCACAACTTCTTGTAACTTTCCATGGCTCACGGCCATAATTATCTCTACTTTGATATTTCTGCACCCACCAGGCAACCTCAGCAGGTCAATCTGGAGGGAAGCCCAGCCCCTTTGCAGGCTCACCAAGTTTCCTGACCCAGACGTTGCATCAATTTCACAAATGTACTTGAGATTTGGAGGAAAGGGCTCACAGGGAGGGCTGACTACATTGAGCCCCATGGTCTCCCACCATCTCATTGTTTCTGCTTCCTGTCTGCCTCTTTTCCTAGTCCACTTTTCTCTCTGGTTCAACAATAATGACCAAACCCAAACAAAACAAAACAAAACAAACCCTCTCTCCACTTACTAAGAGTAGTTCCGTCCCACCTACATCCTGTCACTGTCTCACCTTACCAGTCATTGACGTATTTTTCTAGAAAGACAGATTTTTCAGAGGAATTCTGGTGAATTACATTTTCTTCGTGAACTACATGAAAATTTCAAAATCACTAAGTATAGATGGTAGCTGCTATTATCAATATTTTTATTATGATTATTCATTGGTGCAGATATTCTGTTTCTTATAAAAAAACATGCCTTTAATTCTTTAGTATTTAGGTTTAGGAACCATCCTCTTCTCAGAGTCTCTCTGATGCAAACCAGAGGATGAGTGCATTAGTTAGCTTTGTTGCCTAAACAAGGAAACTCAGTTGATAATGGCTTACAAAACAAAGGTTTATTTTTTTCATTGACATTTCACAGGAACTCCAGGTCCACTGCAGCTGTGTTTTTGGCAGTGGGTAGGCTGTGGCTCTGCTCTGTGAGTCCTCACATTCTGGAACCCAGGCTAAAGCAGCAGCCCCTGCATCAGACATGCCAATCTCACAGCAGAGGGGAAAGAAGTCCAGAGTCAAACACACAATGACTCTCAAGCCTTCTGCTTGAACATGACATATGCGATGCCCACTCACATCCTATTGGCTGAAGAAGTCCCATTGCTAAGCTCAATGTCAATGAGATAAAGTGGAGAGACTGAACACACAAGTGGATAATGGCCAGACCTATGCAATAAAGCTCTGACCTCCAACCTCGGCAGCAACCAGCCCAGGAAGCCAAACCACAACATTGTAGCAATTGGCTCCACATGGACAGCACTTGGTCAACGACTGCCAGATTTTTTTTGCCCCTGCTTCCAACTCAGGATTAACCAGAGAAGCCAAATGTCCTCGCAAACCAATCCCATAACTTTCCCCATTTCCGGTGAGCCTGCCTCCAGCTTCTCCCAGCCAACAACCTCAATCAGCATACCTGAAGCCTTCCCTTTCTTTCACTATAAAATAGCTCTCCTACTCCCCTGCCTGCCCTTGACTCTCTGCCAAATGCAAGTGATGGAGGCTGACTGCCTTGCTATGTAACAAACTCTGAATAAATAGCCTCTGTTTGTTCGTTCTCCTCTGGGTGGTCTTTGCTTATTTCTACAAAATACACCCCTCCTATGGTGGCAGGGGAGGGTGGGAAGGGTTCCTGCAAATCACATGGCAATGAGTGAGGATGAATGAATCATCTTCTTTGAGGAAACAGAGAGTAAATAGAGGGGGGACAATGGCACAGTCTGCCGCAGTTTAACCTCTGGATTACAGAGAGTTGCCTTCCTCCTCTGCACATGCACAATTCCATCCAATTATGAAGCACACTTGAAGTCCAGAGTCTCCTAATACTCTCTATTCCACATCTGGGTATGTCTAGTATTTCTTCAGAGACATGGACCAAAACACAAGTTAACATACATAAGACATAGCAGTAGCTCAGAAATAAGATAACAGTAAGAAACCCTCTTCAGAAAGAAAGGGAGATACATAGCAGTCACTTACCAAGAGCAATATGCTAATATCCAGGGCAAAATGTTGCAAAGGCCTCCTCCTCCATGGGGAAGAAGTGCTCCTGGACTCAGCACTAGTTCTTCTTCCTGGAAGTCATTCTCTGGTCCACTTTCTCCATGGCTCTTGCCTCTGCCCTCCCAGAGGACTTTCTTTTGTCACTATCCTCCTTGACTACATCTGCAGAGGCCACCGGACAATCTGTCCCCCTTTTGTGGCTGAGCATTGTTAAAGAAAAAATTATTCTGACACTGGTTAAAATGGTGAGGAAGACTTTATTTGGGACTATTTTGATAGCCGTCAAGACTATTGCAATAGGGGAGAGAAATTGGGCTCAACCTGAATACCGCAAGGACAAGTAGGGATTTACAGTCAATAAACAGAATGAGGGGGGTCAGTGGGTGGAAAATTACTAAGAGGAAGACAGCAAGGGTAGGGGGATTCATGCTAAGCCGACTTAACAGGGTTCTTGCTGAAGGCAAGTCAGGGTGATCAGATATCAAGGATAGGGGGATGAGGAATTATTTGATCCAGATATTGAGGGCGATCAGATATCAAAAATGGGAGGAATTCTCACTAGAGTTGGGGGTGGGGAGGGGAACCAGTCAAAAAGAGAGCTCCTAAGGGTCTTTGTCAGCATCCTTCTCAGCCTGCTTTCTGCCTGTAGACATTCAGGGACCCAAAGGTTTGCTTTTATGTCTTGAATGGTCTTTTTTTTAAATTCAAGCTGGTGGCTCTTTTGACAATCTCTTTGTCTCTGTCTCTGTCTCTCTCTCCCCCCTGCCAAACACACCATACTGTTGGCTTTATATTTATTTGATTCCAGTTAGATCTATGTGCCAGCGGCCTCACTTACAGTTTTTTTCAAGACCCCCCCGACACCTGCCCTTACCAGTGGTTTGAGCTTACCGATCTTTTATTGGAGAGACATGCCCTTATCTCTTTTCTGTGATCCATTCTGTGCAGTTGAGAGGATTTATCTGTAGGGAGGGGGACGCCATAATACATTTAGAGGTTTTAACAAGGGATGTGGTAGCCATGCCCCTTGATTTATTCTTTGACCCAAGATTAAGTTTTAATCGGCTGCCGTTACTACTCAAAGCATTTCTAAATTTTATCTTTTACTGGTCGATGGGAGAAACAGTTACATATTTCAACCCTGCCAGTCTCAACACTTCTAAATTCTCTTTTTCCTCTCATCCCTGTTGGCCAATTCTTTTCTGAGCTCATTTCTTCTTTACAGTTACTTGTCAAATGTATCTACTAGCAGCCATGGCACTTCAGTGACATTCTGTTTCACCACATCTTAACCGAATGTCATAGGTACATTGAACGTCTGCCTTCAAATTACTGTGGATAGCCATTACACCACTCCCTATCATAGACTGCCATTTTTTTCCCTGTCTTTAATTAAAATTTCCTGGCTACACACTGGCCAGAAGCCAATGCCACAGAAGTAGAGAATGGATTTGAGGACACGGTGAGGGGAGGGGGAAGCTTGGGCAAAGTGAGAGAAGCATCGACATATATACACTACCAGATGTAAAACAGATAGCTAGCGGGAAGCAGCAGCATAGCACAGGGAGATCAGCTCGGTGCTTTGTGACCACCTAGAGGGATGGGATAAGGAGGGTGGGAGGGAGACGCAAGAGGGAGGGGATATGGGGATATATGTATGCATATGGCTGATTCACTTTGTTGTGCAACAGAAACTAACACAGCACTGTGAAGCAACTATACTCCAATAAAGATGTATAAAAAAAAGAAAAAAAAAGAAGCCAATGCCACTTCTCTTAGGATTTTTGTTAGGCAGCATTTCGTGGTTTGTACCTAGTCAGCTTTGCTATAATAACAAATGATCCCTCAAATCTCTAAAATATAAAATATTTTTATAAAATATTATAAAATAAAGGCGTATAAAATAAAGGTTTATTTAGCACTAGTGTTACATGTAGGCTGCAGATAGGTTGTGAGTCTACTCCAAAGACTTTTCATTCTCTGACCCGGGCTGGAGAAGCAGCCCCTATACAGGATATGCCATCCTCACGGTACAGGGAAGACCAAGTTATAATTGCTGACCATTTAATGACATTTAGCACATCTGCTCAAGTATAATATGACTGGCCAAAGGAAGTCACGTGGCCAAACCTAATACCAATGGGACAAGGAAGAATACTCCTTGATGAGTGGGAACTTCAGGGTAAAAATGTACAATCTTCTCACAAGGAAAGGAGACTAAATAATTGGAGAAATCAAAAAAATGCATCATATTGGTAAAGAAGAGAATTTTTTGAGAAATGTGTTTTCTCTCTTGATATTGGCAAACCAAAAGAATTAATAAAAGAGTTAAAAATCACCACTAAAACTTGGATAAGGAGAAGAAGAAAAAGAAAAAAATAGACTCTGTGATTTCCTTTTGCTCTTGATTGCTTTGTTTTCACTCCCTCCCTAGTCATACATAAAGTGTAATATGTCATATGGAATAAAAGAAAAAATGTTCCCTATCAACTCTGCTCACTTTGCATTCCTAAGACTAGCGAGACCAGGGGTGGCAATGGAAGGGTAAGATTATAGAGTTCATGTTTTAGGGACATAAGCCTATTCTTTCCTCCTACAACTTATTAACTTTCACCAGCAGACCAGGCCAATTCCTGGAATAGCATGCACATAATAAGGCCATGTCTACCCTTCAAAAATAAAAGTTCTCAAAGTATAAGAGTAATCTGCCTACAGATCAGTAGCTAAGTGCCCAATTGCCCTCTGTGTTAGTCTTTTCCTATGGTCCAATTTTGGGAGCAGACTCAATCTTCTTGAACAGGGCAGCTGTTAGTTTATATGTGCCTTTGTGCCAAAGAGGGGAAAAAGGTGTCTTCTCAAGGTGGACAAATTAGAAAAAGCACCATTTTTTTTTTTAAATGCCCCTCTTTCCCACCTGGCGAATTAGTAAAAGATGCCCCTGTGGGAGAGCACATGGCTTAACTGAAGAAAGTACATTTGTGGGATGAAAAAAATGCACCCCTGGCTCCCAGCAAATGCAGCGTTCAGCCAGGGTTCCGGCTTGGCAAGTGCAATGTGGCTTTGATTGCAACCCCCACTCACCTCCCAGAACAGGCGCCTTTGTTCAGTGCACAAAAACACAATTATGAGTGACAGTCCTGCATTTGACATTAAGCATGGGATGCAAAACTCTCATGTAAAACTTGTCCAAATGAACATTTTCCCCCAATAAATTTCATTCTCAGCTTCTGCAGACCAGCGTTGACTGGTTTAATTAAACTCCCCACTGACATGAGCTGGTCACTTGCATCCACTCTCTTTTGAGAAAGGAGCCTTAGGTAACTTAGTGGTGTGGGCACGATAAGACCTTTCTCTTCCGCGGAGGTAACATGTCGTGTTTAGAGCCCTCTAATGGAGTTATTTATATGCTTCCTTAATGCAGAAAGAAGCTGGTAAGCTGGGGTTTTTAGGTTTTCTTTTTTTTTTTCTCTCTCTCTTTCTCTCTTTCATTGTCGTTTTGCATTTTCTTCTCCTTTCTGGTTTGATCCTCCATGTTCAGATCTTTACCTTTTCTTGCCAACTGCCAGCAACAGTATACTTGAAAATGTTGCAGGATTTTCTCCAGACACCTGCTCTCAAGGACCACGTGTAGACTTGTCCAGTAAACCACCTCTCATTAGAGAGATTTGCCATATGCTATTATAAAGAAGTCATTCTTCAACCCCTTTGCTTCACACAGCATCATACTCAGCAGGGCAAATGTACAGATTATTTCATGTTTCACAACACTCGCAAATGGAGTTTTAACAAAAAATGATCAACAAACTCAGACTATTTACTTTTGGGAGAAGCCAGTGTCAAAGCATTGCAGCAGCCTGAACTGTAATGTGAGTTCTAATTTTTCACATTTCAACAGTATCCACTCTGGCGATGTGTGTGTTCAAAGTGCAGAAAGAGTGGCTGGTGACTTGTTTTTCTTAAAATATACCTCCGCACAGTAGAAGCAGTCATGAATAATCTAGGGCCACTCATCAGAAGCCACACAAAGTATGTAAAATGGAAAATACAAATAAATAAATCAATGTTGGAAAAGCCTGCTCAGTTCCCAGATTTATCAGTGTAATGTGAAAATTTATTTTTTAAATAATACCTTTTTGGGGAAAACGTTGTTAAAATTAAAGAAATTCTTCCATTCACCTAGCGGACTAGAATCAATGTGGTTGGCTATTTTAATGTAACTAAATTGAGTTTCTATGGCTTTAATAAGATAGTTATAAATTCCACTGCACTATGATCCTCTTGAGAATTCTAATAGCAACTTAGGTAGAGACGAGCACTCTCCAGGTCTCGTCCTTCTCAACTTTATTTGGTGTGAAGATAAAAGAGAAGGATGTTTTCACTTACAAGTAACAGAGATCTCAAATCAGACTAGCCAGAATACTAAAAAATAGAAATTATTTCACATATTAAAAGGTCCAGAAATCGGGAGGTCTGTAAGATTGGTTTAAGTCAGTGGCTAATGATGTTATCAGTTCTCTCCATCTCTCCACTATCGTTGGCTTTATTCTCAGGCTGGTTACAAGATGACTTCGGCAGATCCGGAGTTCGAGCCCTCATAAAATACAGATGACGGATTTTTCTCTTCTGTGGATCTCTCTTAAGAGCAAGCAAATGTGTCCTAGAAGCTTCCCCAGAAGCTTCTACACCTCATTCCTAACCCACCACTGGCAAAAGGAATGGGATTGCCCTTCAATAGACCAGACCCACTGTTGGAGCTGGGGAGGCATCAGTTATCCCCCGGCTCATGGCTCCATGGTTTTGGGGGCAATACTTTCACAAAATTGGGTTCTGATAGAAAAGAAGGAAGAAAATGGATGCTGAATAGCTAAATCTGCAAGTAGCTTAATTAATCTTAGTAAAAGTGCCTCCAAAACTACTACTAAAATCTGATTATAAAAACAAAAGCTCTATCTTCTCAAGAGGTTGTCTAGTTTCTTCATGAGATTTAATACTAAAGAGAAAAAAAGAGAAAAGAAAGATCCTATAAATTCTTAGAGATGTACTTATCGAGCCCGTCAACCTCAAAACTAAGAAATTTCTCACTCTTTATCTTTAGAGTAGATATTATGGCTCCTTTTAATTGCTGGATACTCACCACAGAGAAAGCTAAGTGGATTTATGGTCAATATGAACACTTACTGAGAGTCTAAAAAATTATGGATCTTCTCAAAAGATAAGGGAAACATTTCCAGCTTATTGTCATATACGATTTTTTCTGACGCTATATCTACAGACCCACATATTTTTGGATCAACGTGTAAGTACTCTACAAGTTTTTAAAATAGTCTAACATCTTGCTACTCAAAATATATTCCTTGGACCAGTAGCACCAGTGTCATCTGGGAGGCTGTTTGAAATGCAAAATCTCAGGCGCATCCCAAAACCTACAGAATCTACATCTTAACAAGATTCCGGGGAGAGTCACTGGCACATTAAAGTTTGAGAAGCACTACCCCAGGCTGGGCCTAGAGTGGAAGTTACAGTATGTAGCTCCACTAGGGTAAAAAGGGTTTTGCTGAGAGAATTTCCTTTAAGGGTCTTTTATTCCTAAAGGAGATTAAAGTACTATATACATATTTGGGCCCAGCTTTGAAGATTTGAGACAAACCCTCCCTTAGTGGGCAAATTCAGAAGAGCCAAAAAAGGAGACAAAGGAGATAGCAGTGTTGAAAAGGCAGAAGAAAAGCAAGAATATTTACAGATATCAAGGGAAGAGAATGCTTCAAAACAGACTTCATTAAAAGTTATAGAGAAGTCAAGAAGGGGACATTAAGAATTGATGATTAGATGACTATTTGTGACTGTAAGAATGCAATACTGGTACAGGGGTGGTATAGGAATTGGATGTTATGGAGACAAACTAGACAAAGTAATAGCAATGCAGAGGTAGTTGTTTAGTGTTTATGAGAACTAGAGCTCCAGAATCAGATTGTCCAAGTTTTAACACTGATTTCATCCTTTAAAAGCACTGCAACTGGGACTTCCCTGGTGGTGCAGTGGTTAAGAATCTGCCTGCCTCAATGGAACAGGACAGAAAGCCCAGAGATAAACCCACGCACATATGGTCACCTTATCATTGATAAAGGAGGCAAGAATATACAATGGAGAAAAGACAGCCTCTTCAATAAGTGGTGCTGGGAAAACTGGACAGCTACATGTAAAAGAATGAAATTAGAACACTTCCTAACACCATACACAAAAATAAACTCAAAATGGATTAAAGACCTAAACGTAAGGCCAGACACTATAAAACTCTTAGAGGAAAACATAGGAAGAACACTCTTTGACATAAATCACAGCAAGATCCTTTTTGACCCACCTCCTAGAGAAATGGAAATAAAAAGAAAAATAAACAAATGGGACCTAATGAAACTTAAAAGCTTTTGCACAGCAAAGGAAACCATAAACAAGACAAAAAGACAACCCTCAGAATGGGAGAAAATATTTGCAAACGAAGCAACTGACAAAGGATTAATCTCTGAAATATACAAGCAGCTCATGCAGCTCAATATCAAAATAACAAAACAAACAAAAAACAAACAAACAAAAAAAAACAAACAACCCAATCCAAAAATGGGCAGAAGATCTAAATAGACATTTCTCCAAAGAAGATATACAGATTGCCAACAAACACTTGAAAGGATGCTCAACATCACTAATCATTAGAGAAATGCAAATCAAAACTACAATGAGGTATCACCTCACATTGGTCAGTCACTATTGGGTCACTACTGGGCATATACCCTGAGAAAACCATAATTCAAAAAGAGTCATGTACCACAATGTTCACTGCAGCACTATTTACAATAGCCAGGACATGGAAGCAACCTAGGTGTCCAACGACAGAAGAATGGATAAAGAAGATGTGGCACATATATACAATGAAATATTACTCAGCCATAAAAAGAAACAAAATTGAGTTATTTGTAGTGAGGTGGATGGACCTAGAGTCTGTCATACAGAGTGAAGTAAGGCAGAAAGAGAAAAACAAATACCATATGCTAATACACATATATGGAATATAAAAAAAAAAAAAAGGTTCTGATGAACCAAGGGGCAGAACAGGAATAAAGATGCAGACATAGAGAATGGACTTGAGGACGCGGGGAGGGGGAAGGGTAAGCCGGGACAAAGTGAGAGAGTAGCACGGACATATATACACTACCAAATGTAAAATGGGCTGAAGGGAAGCAGCTGCATAGCACAGGGAGATCAGCTCAGTGCTTTGTGACCACCTAGAGGGGTGGGATAGGGAGGGTGGGAAGGAGACGCAAGAGGGAGGGGATATGGGGATATATGTACACATATAGCTGATTCACTTTGTTATACAGCAGAAACTAGCACAACATTGTAAAGCAATTATACTCCAATAAACATGTTTAAAAAAAAAAAAAAAAGAATCTGCCTGCCAATGCAGGGAACACGGTTTCGATCCCTAGTCCAGGAAGATCCCACATGCCACGGAGCAACTAAGCCCGTGCGCCACAACTACTGAGCCTGTGCTCTAGAGCCCTCGAGCCACAACTTGTGCTGCAACTACTGAAGCCTGTGTGCCTAGAGCCCATGCTCTGCAACAAGAGAAGCCACCACAGTGAGAAGCCCAAGCACTGCAATGAGCAGTAGCCCCCGCTCAACGCAGCTAGAGAAAGCCTGCACACAGAAACGAAGACCCAATGCAGCCAAAAATAAATAAATTTTTTTAAAAAAACTTCAGCATTACTTTAAAAACAAAACAAATAAACAAAAAACAACACTGCAAGTTAGGACAAATTGTTTAATCCTTCTGTCCCAATCAAATAAGTATAATACAATAATAACTACATTATAAGTTGTTATAAAGACAAAGTAAAGACCTTGTCACATAGTAAGTGTTCAATAAATATTAGCTATTATTAAAATCACGAAAAAAAAATAAAGTTTGAGAAGCACTGCTATAAGGTATATACAGTCACTCCCTTGGCTCCTGGTGCATAGAGGATACATATACAGAATATGAACTCTAGCAACTACAATGTACTATAACCCACATCATTTTAGCTTCGAACTTGAGAAACCAAGAAATGAATATCATGGACTCAGACAACAAAATTCTTGTTCATCTCTTATCTCTGTTCCATTAATCCAAGTATCAAGATTCCATTTAAACTCATTGACTTATACGTGAAAGATGCCAGAAAAATGCCTGATCCCTTCTTCTGATCACATAAAAGTCTGGACATCTGGACATGGGTTTAATGGTCCACAGTGGGAAGACTAAAGATCAGAACTTGCTTGGAATCATTTATATAAATGTTGGCACTATTTCCATCAAATATGGACTCAGGGCAATATGGAGGCCAATGCATGGCTGGTGCCCAGTAAATATTCCCCTGTTAATTTTTTTAAGTGATAATAAGGCTAAAGTTACAGACTGAAGTTTGTTGCTATGGTTTGATCATTTGGACAAGTACAGTATGTTCAGAGGTTTATCTACCCCACAGTTAGCACACTCCCCTTCTTGGCATTTCTCTCATTTCCTCGAAAAGCCTTTTCTAGAGAAACTTTAGATCAGAAGCCAAAGAAAATTCAGCTCAATTTGCCCTGCTCCCCATGGAGCTCCCAATGACTGAAGGCTTTCATTCCCTTCTCTCCCACATTAATGCTGGCTGTGCCTTAGCCACTATTGGTGTTTCCCTAGGTTTCATGGTGAGAAAGCAGTGGATTTGCTGGTCTGGTCTAGACTAAGTTAGTAGGCTGCTGTTTCATTTTCATGGGCATTTGTTTTGCTTTTCTTTGTTTGATGTTGTAGCTGTTTTGTTTTACTGTACTCTGTTGATGAAAAATATAACCAAAGATGAATAAAGGTATGGTCAAATCTACAAGTATAACATCTACAAATATGTAGTCCCCAACACCTTACCTCCCCATGCCCCTTTGCCTTTTATCTATTCTTTGTCAACTTTTCCTCCCACATCCGTGGCTTTTATATTTCATTTTTCTCCTACCCTCAGTCCTATCCCTACTGCCTTTCCTTTGAACAATGACCTTGTCTCCTGCTTCATAGAGACATGTGAGGCTTCCAGGTGAGAATTCTTTGGGCTGTGACCCACCCACTCCAATTTCTATACATCCCTATTTAACTTCCTTTCTCCAGTTTCTTCATATCCCATTTCCAGACTCATTCTTTTACCTCTACTCTTGATCGCTTCTGTAGTAGGTTGAATGGCAGCCGCCTAAAAAGATATGTCCATGTCCTAATCCCTGGAAGTGTGAATGTTACCTTATTTGAAAAAAAGGGTCTTCAAAGATGTGATTAAGTTAAGGAACTTAATATGGAGGTTCCTCAAAAAACTAAAAATAGAGTTGCCATATGATCCAGCAATCCCACTCTTGGGCATATATCTGGAGAAAACTCTAATTTGAAAAGATAACTGCACCCCTATGTTCATAGCAGCACTAATTACAATAGCCAAGACATGGAAGCAACCTAAATGTCCATCGGCAGATGAATGGATAAAGATGTGGTGTATATATATATATATATATATATGAACATTACTCAGCCATAAAAAGAATGAAATAATGCCATTTGCAGCTACACATATGGACCTAGAGATTATCATACTAAGTGAAGTAAGTCAGAAAGAGAAAGACAAATATCATATGATATCACTTATGTGTGGAATCCAAAATATGACACAAATGAACTTATCTAGGAAATGGAAACAGACTCACAGACATAGAGAACAGACTTGTGGTTGCCAAGGGGAAAGGGGGGTGGGGGAGGGAAGGATTGGGAGTTTGGGGTTAGCAGATGCAAACTATTATACATAGGAAGGATAAACAACAAGGTCCTACTGTATAGCACAGGGAACTATATTGAATATCCTGTGATAAACCATAATGGGAAAGAATATGAAAAAGAATGTACATATATATGTATAACTGAATCACTTTGCTGTACAGAAGAAATTAACACAGCATTGTAAATCAACCATACTTCAATAAAATAAATTTTTTAATAAGTTAAGGATCTCAAGATGAGGGGATCACCCTGGATTATCCAGGTGGGCCCTAAATTCAATAACAAGTGTCCTTGTAAGAAAAAGGTAGAGGGAGACGCGAAACCAACAGAAGAGAAGACACAAGTGCACAGAGGAGAAGGCAATGTGAAGACGGTGGCAACGACTGGAGTGATGAGGCCACAGCCAAGGAATGCCAAGGAAAGCCCGCAACCACCAGAAGCTATTGATAGAAAAGACAAGGTAGGACTCTCCCCAGGCTCCAGACAGAGGCACCCTGCCAACACCTTGATTTCAGACTCCTGGCTTCCAGAACTAGGAAAGAATAAGTTTCTGTTATTTTAAGCCACCAAACTTTTGGTAATTTGTTACAGCACCCACAGGAACCTAATATACTTTCTTTGCCAGAGGAAGATCTTGCTGTATCAATTAGTTCTTCTTTCTCCTACATTTTCAATCCTTCTACTGCCTCTTTTCCCTTAGTCATATATCCTTGCAATTTTCTTCTTTCTTAAACAATCTCTTTTTAAAATTTATGTTTTACTCTGTACCCTTTTCTCTTTTAAGGTAAGCACTTCAAAAATTGTCTGCATGCTTCGTTCTCTCTCCATTAGCTCGCTCTCATGTTTCATACTGCTACAGTCTAATTTCTCTACCTACCACTCCACTGAAATGCTCTTGCAAGAGTCACAAACTGCTCAAGCCAATGGACTCTTTTCAACTTTCATCTTACTTGACCTCTTTGTTGTATTTGGTACTATTGCTTCCTCCCTTCTTGGAATGTATCCTCTTTGGGAATTCTAAGGTGTAACTCTCTCCTAATTCTCTTTCTCCCCTCTGACCATTCCTTCTTAAACTCCTCTGTTGCTCCTGTTTTCCTATCAGGTAAACATTGCTAATTCCCAAAGTTCTTTCCACTCATGGCCTTCTTCTCAGTTATATGCTCTCTGGATAACCTCGTCTTCTCTTGTGGTTTTAACTGTCACTCATATGGATGAAAATCTAATCATTTTCTTGATACAGTTCCTTTCCTGGAGCTCAAAGTACATATAGCCAACTGTTTACTGGCTATATGTTAAGGGGTATCTACCTTAACACCCATTAACACCTCAAATTTAAAATTCCCTAAATTAAACTCATTGATTCCACCCTCAGAAATTGGTGGAAATGGGAGTTATTGTTGGGAAGCAATTATCCGTGGCATTTTTAGCCACACATCTCAGATTATCTTTTCAAGGATATTAGTACAGCAAATAACCTTAGAAGATAAATGCAGTGCCTCTCTCTGCGTCAGAAGGCAGCTAGGCTTCCTAACCAGGAAAATAAAGATAATTTCTCCCTCATGGGCCAAGACTGGGCAGCTTTGCTAGCAGCTCCTTTAAGATTAGGGGGTTCCTTTGTGCAGAGTTCTTCATCTCTGACAGACCACTGTATGCTTGGCACTCACTGGGTCTGCTCCACATTGCCCATAATACTTGGGCAATAGAGGAACTGATGCAAACATGAAGCTCATACTCCTGCTGTGCCATGAGTAAGCAACTGTCTAACTCGGTTTGATTCATTGTCTCCCTATCGACTGCATTTATGGAAGTGCGGCCAGCCAGCCTAGCAGCAGCAGTAGTCCATCACTTAGAGACTGCTTGACCACGTGATAGCTATACGCCTAGACAGAGAAGGAGAGAGGAAATGGCCAAGATATTGAATAAAAAGTTTGGCATTGGGTTAATAAAGGCTGGAGCTGGAAATGTTTGGACAGAGTACAAGTCTGAGGGCTTCAACTGGAGGCTGGCCGAGAGCAGAGGTAGCAGAACCTACAGATCTTTGGGTACTTCAATCACTGAGGAAGTCACAAGTTCTCTATCTCAAAAGGCACAGCAGAAATCTATCTGCAGGGTGTGACCCACAGACGCCTGACTCACATCCATCAGACTCACTTCTTATTGCCATAGTGGAGGCTCTCATTATCCAACAAGGTGTACCATTTGTGTTGGGCATATGCAAACACTCAGGATCAACCAACAATAAACAAAAATGATCTTCCTCTTGTATTAAGGCACTACAGTATTTGCCATCCCCCACCAAAACCTTGGAATCATTTAAAATCCTTCTCTTCCTTTTATCTTCTCTTTTAACCTCCCACATCACATTGATGACCAAGTCCTGTCAATTCTATCTCTGTAACATCTCTCATATATGTCCCTTCATCTTCCTCTCCACTTATGGATTTAGTTCAAGCTGTCATCACTTTGTACCAGGACTCTTGTTATAGTCACCTAACCCATCTCTCTGCCTCAAGTCTTGCTTTCTTCAATTCATTATCCACTCTGTGGCTAAGCTGATCACATCAGCTCCCTGCCTAAAACTCTTTGGGGGTTCCTGACTATCTACAAGATAAACTCTGTGCTGAAATACAGTATACAAAGTCCAACACAATCTGGCTTCTACCTATATCTCTAACCCTCCTACCACACCCCCAAGGACCCCAAGATTGAAACATCTCCCTTTCACACCTCCATGCCTTTGATCATGCTGCTCCTCTGTCCAGAATGCCCTTTCTCTTTGAACATTTCACTCAGCTTCAGGAAATTCTTCAAATGTGACCTCCTCTGTGAAGTTTCCTTGACCCCCTTTCCCCCATGTGTTGGGGCCTTAACTGTAAACTGTACACAATTCAATCATAGCTTTGATAGACTTTGTTATGAGTTTCCATGTTTATCCCCCCCCACTAGATTATTAGATAATTAAAGAAATAATCTGTCTTCTTTCAGTACTTTACACAGTGCTGAACACAGAGGAAGTGCTCAAAATATCACTTGCTAAATATGTTAATAGATGAGTGTATAAAAATGTGAATTCTCTGCTGCCTTAAAGCCATGCTGAGTGTGCTGGAGTAGAACAGAATGAACACAGCACCTCTTCCTATTGCACCAAATTTACACAATGGTAGGTCATTTAAAACATTTTAAATTAAAATAAGCAAGGATTTGTTATGAATCATAGTATAAACATTGCATTAATATTGAAGGTAAAGTATTCAAAGAAAGTTCGAATATGATTTGGATCACTTTGGGGTAGACTTTCCCAGGGCAGACGAATTTAGAGTTCATGTTCATGTATCATTGAGGGTACTTTAGTGTAAAAGTTTCCGAAGTCATGTTAGAGGATTGTATATGTATTGTAAGTACTAAAACTCACAATACAGATATTACTAGCTGTGAGGCAGGGAGTCTGCAAAAGAGGAGTGCCTCACCTAAGCCAGCAAGACAGGAAGGTCTGGATCTGTACCCAAAATAGATTCCAAGACAATTCTTTACAAAAAAGAAAAAAAGATTCACCATAGAATTCTTTTAAATATCAAATTCTATGGCATTTAAAATATAGCTCAAATTATAACCACATGATCCCCCAACTTTTCCTAAATGCTAACATTTTTATATCCCCGGATTTCAGATCAAGTTTAGAGAGTCAATGATGGCAATTCAGAGACCTAAGTTTGTCCTGGAGACTTGGGCTCTGCCTGCACTCTTGCTTCTAAACTGTAGATAATTATCACACAAACTAGGAAAGAAGCTGAGCCTTAAAGTTTCTGAAAATCCTGAGTTGAAATAAAGATTAGGTAAATTTTTTAAATGGTTGACCATATTTGTACAGCACAAAATACTTTTAAGAAAAAATTTTTAGGGTTCATCTACTATACAAACTTTTTAAAAGTTCTTTTTGCTATAAGAAAAAATGGTTAAAACAAGTTTAGCTCCACTAGACCAACTATGGGTTCTCTTCCTGCCACCTTAGAATCCATTCAGAGATCAATTTTTGTGTGAGTGGATGTGGGTATATATTTTCTGTGTGTGTGCGTGTGTCAGTAATTATGAATATCTAGCAAGTAATGTTGCTGCTTTATGACACTTCTTCAACCATAAGTAAATAACTAAGTGGCCACAAGAGTTCAAAAACAAAAGCAATCCAAAAACAGAGGGTGGAGGCAGCTGAAAAATTATAAGTTATTCAAAAGACTATCTTGGGTCGATGTAAGAGGAAAATCTGAGAACATTTTCTTAAAAAGAAAAAAAATAATAAAAGGAAACAGAGCATGGAACTTCAGAGCTCAACTTGTGCCTAATCTCTTTGTGTGGGATTTTTTCATTCCAACACGTATCTCCGAGGACAAGCACAACAGCAATCCCTAAATCATGTTCATCTTCTGAGGATACTATGTAATAAACATGGCCTTCCTTAAGAAGACATGTGAGTCAGGGCAAAACACAGTGTGTACCTCCCATCCTGCAGATCTGAAATGTTTATACAGATAATACCTAGTGGAAATCAACTCTGACGGCCACCTTGCTGGGGAAAAGAAAGGATGCAGATGTAACCAAAGAACATGTGACTTAGGAAATGTGGAAGGAGTAAAAGGACCCTCTATAACTGCTTGCAAATTGTATAGACTTTATGTGTGGTTCATTCTCTTTTTCACTAGGTAGTAAGCACCACCTCCTTTGCCTGCTCTCATTACCTCACTGAGAAAATTCTGGTGCCTGGTCCTCCCAGTGTCAGCCTAGGAACCCACCAAATGTCAAGTCTCTGTTAGAGCAGCATCAGAAACTATTTTTGCAGCAAATACGGCACGTGAAGGACCCCTCAGATTTCTCTTCCTATTCCATTCTACATGTTTGGGTGACAAAATCTATTAGAATCGGAGAGGTGCATATAGAGTAGATGACGTTGTCTTTGAAATGAGTATTTAAATATCTAGAATAACAATCTTTTGTAGTTTGCTTTACCTTCTTTTTATCTTTTTTAATGCATTTCCAAATATTTCAGAGCCAAAAAGAAGGGAACAAAATTATTAATATTGTGCTCTCCCTTAGAGGAGAGACAAAGTACTGATAGAAACCTCCCTTTCCAGCCACTAGGTGTTTATAGCAGCCCTTCTGTAGTCTCTGGAAATCCTCTCTATGTGGTATGTATTTGAAGCTGTAAGGTGTAAGTGCTGGAGAAAACCCAGCTCTTTTCTCAGTGAAATGACCTGTTATTCTGTGAAAGGAAAGGAGGTGTTTCTCTGAGACCACCATTACACCTGCTATGCTTTACTGAAATTCAAACCACCCCCATCCACCCCTCCCCCATCTCTCCACTACTCACACCTGGGAGCTGGCTAGTGAAAACACGATTGGGTCAGGTGTGGGGGAAGGGTTAAAATAGAACCATCTTGGTTCCTGGGTAAAAAATTCTTGCCAATGTCTATGGTTTTCTGGGTATAATTGAATTTGTGTCTAATTCTATGACAGAAGTGTGCAAACACTTGTGCTTTAATTGACACACACCAAAAAAAAATTTTTTTTAAAGCTATTTGGCAAGGCATTTTGTTTTTAACATTAGTGCAATGCAGCCTAACAGTGTTCTTACTGTAGTCCTGCCCGAAAATGATTACTTTTCTGTACTTTTCTTATGACAAATTTATTTTCCCTATATGCTTTTGTTGGCTAGCAGCTCTGGCATGACTTGACTGACAATGAGCCAGAAGATCTGAGTTTGGGGAAAATGCACAGCTCTCAAGGCTTGGCACATTGTAGATAAGTGCAGAGCAAACGCTCCGCATTCAAGCAGAGCCCTGTGTGTTGGCCTCATCAGCTCACCAAGGGCAACACAGACATCAGATGGAAAATGATATACTCCACAACCTTCAGGATAGGAAACCAGTAAAAAAAAAATTAGCTTTCGATGTTAAAACAATTAAACAATTGCTAAAGCCTCCATTAGCTTTACTAACTAAGCAATAGGTCATTATGTTACCAGTTTTATTGAGTTCACATAATTGCCGTCCTATACAAGAGTTGACAAAATTCCCCTCTGATTGTTTGCTTTTTCTCTGTGAAGTAGGAGGGGAGGTGACCAGCTCAAAGTGAGGATGCAAGTGGATTATGAAGGTATTTTAATAGCAAATTCTTCAAAGAAAAACATACGTAACATATGCAATCTGCAGTGTCAGTCTGATTAGGTAGGGTATTGGCATTTGAAATTCATCTTTTAATCTAATACTCTAGCATTTAATTGTAAGCAATGCACAAAAGACTTAAATACTACATATTCAATGATATCAAAGATATGTTAAGCATATATCTAGAAAAGAGATCCAAAGAATGCCAATTCAATTGACAAAAGTGTGCATGGGCATGCACACATACATCCATGAAATGTTTTTTCATTTGTTTTTGTTTGTTTTTTGTTTTTTTTCCCATTCTAACAAAAAGTTGTCTTTGTCAGAATCCGAGTAGTTACAAGCCTCTTAGATAGCCTCTTCCACCAGAGGGCAGACAGCAGAAGCAAGAAGAGCTACAATTCTGCAGCCTGTGGAAGGAAAACCACATTCACAGAAAGATAGACAAAATGAAAAGGCAGAGGACTTTGTACCAGATGAAGGAACAAGATAAAACCCCAGAAAAACAACTAAATGAAGTGGAGAGGCAACCTTACAGAAAAAGACTTCAGAATAATGATAGTGAAGATGATCCAGGACCTCAGAAAAAGAATGGAGGCAAAGATCGAGAAGATGCAAGAAATGTTTAACAAAGACCTAGAAGAATTAAAGAACAAACAAACAGAGATGAACAATACAATAACTGAAATGAAAAATACAGTAGAAGGAATCAATAGTAGAATAACTGAGGCAGAAGAACGGATAAGTGACCTGGAAGACAGAATGGTGGAATTCACTGTTGCGGAACAGAATAAAGAAAAAAGAATGAAAAGAAATGAAGACAGCCTAAGAGACCTCTGGGACAACATTAAATGCAACAACATTAGCATTATAGGGGTCCCAGAAGGAGAAGAGAGAGAGAAATGACCAGAGAAAATATTCGAAGAGATTATAGTCGAAAACTTCCCTAACATGGGAAAGGAAATACCCACCCAAGTCCAGGGAGTGCAGAGAGTCCCAGGCAGGATAAACCCAAGGAGAAACACGCCGAGACACATAGTAATCAAACTGACAAAAATTAAAGACAAAGAAAAATTATTGAAAGCAACAAGGGAAAAACGACAAATAACATACAAGGGAACTCCCATAAGGTTAACAACTGATTTCTCAACAGAAACTCTACAGGCCAGAAGGGAGTGGCACGACATATTTAAAGTGATGAGAGGGAAGAACCTACAACCAAGATTACTCTACCCGGCAAGGATCTCATTCAGATCCTTGAATCAACAGAGAAATAAAAAGCTTTACAGACAAGCAAAAGCTAAGAGAATTCAGCACCACCAAACCAGCTCTACAACAAATGCTAAAGGAACTTCTCTAAGTGGGAAACACAAGAGAAAAGGACCTACAAAAGCAAACCCATAACAATCAAGAAAATGGTAATAGGAACATACATACCAATAATTACCTTAAACGCGAATGGATTAAATGCTCCAACCAAAAGACACAGGCTCGCTGAATGGATACAAAAACAAGACCCATATATATGCTGTCTACAAGAGACCCACTTCAGACCTAGGGACACATACAGACTGAAAGTGAGGGGATGGAAAAAGATATTCCATGCAAATGGAAATCAAAAGAAAGCTGGAGCAACTCATATCAGATAAAATAGACTTTAAAATAAAGAATGTTACAAGAGACAAGGAAGGACACTACATAATGACCAGAGGATCAATCCAAGAAGAAGATATAACAATTATAAATATATATGCACCCAACACAGGAGCACCTCAATACATAAGGCAAATGCTAACAGCTATAAAAGAGGAAATCGACAGTAACACAGTAATAGTGGGGGACTTTAACACCTCACTTACACCAATGGACAGATCATCCAGAAAGGAAAATTAATAAGGAAACACAAGGTTTAAATGACACAATAGACCAGATAGATTTAATTGATATTTAAAGGACATTCCATCCAAAAACAGCAGATTACACTTTCCTCTCAAGTGCACATAGAACATTCCCCAGGATAGATCATCACATCTTGGGTCACAAAAATCAAGCCTCGGAAAATTTAAGAAAATTGAAATCATATCAAGCATCTTTTCCAACCACAATGCTATGAGATTAGAAATCAAATACAGGGGAAAAAAACATTAAAAACCCATACACATGGAGGCTAAACAATATGTTACTAAATAACCAAGAGATCACTGAAGAAATCAAAGAGGAAACCAAAAAGTACCTAGAGACAAATTACAACGAAAACATGACGATCCAAAACCTATGGAATGCAGCAAAATCAGTTCTAAGAGGGAAGTTTATAGCAATACAAGCCTACTTCAAGAAACAATAAAAATCTTAAATAAACAATCTAACCTTACACCTAAAGGAACTACAGAAAGAAGAACAAACAAAACCCAAAGTTAGTAGAAGGAAAGAAATCATACAGATCAGAGCAGAAATAAATGAAATAGAAACAAAGAAAACAATAGCAAAGATCAATAAAGCTAAAACCTGGTTCTTTAAGAAGATAAACAAAATTGATAAACCTTTAGCCAGACTCATCAAGAAAAAGAGGGAGAGGACTCAAATCAATAAAATTAAAAATGAAAAAGGAGAAGTTACAACAGACACCACAGAAATACAAAGCATCTATAAGCAACTGTATGCCAATAAAATGGACAACCTGTAAGAAATGGACAAATTCCTAGAAAGGTATAACCTTCCAAGACTGAACCAGGAAGAAATAGAAAATATGAACAGACCAATCACAAGTAATGAAATTGAAACTGATTAAAAATCTTCCAACAAACAAAAGTCCAGGACCAGATGGCTTCACAGGTGAATTCTATCAAACATTTAGAGAACATTCTAACTTCCATCCTTCTCAAACTCTTCCAAAAAATTGCAGAGGAAGGAACACTCCCAAACTCATTCTATGAGGCCACCATCACCCTGATGCCAAAGCCAGATAAAGATACTACAAAAAAAGAAAATTACAGATCAGTATCACTCATGAATATAGATGCAAAAATCCTCAGCAAAATACTATCAAACAGAATCCAACAACACATTAAAAGGATCACACACAATGATCAAGTGGGATTTATCCCAGGGATGCAAGGACTCTTCAATATATGCAAATCAATCAATGTGATAAACCATATTAACAAATTGAAGAATAAAAATCATATGATCATCTCAATAGATGCAGAAAAAGCTTTTGACAAAATTCAACACCCATTTATGATAAAAACTCTCCAGAAAGTGGGCATAGAGGGAACCTACCTCAACGTAATAAAGGCCATATATGACAAACCCACAGCAAACATCATTCTCAATGGTGAAAAACTGAAAGCATTTCCTCTAGGATCAGGAACAAGACAAGGATGTCCACTCTCGCCACTAGTATTCAACATGGTTTTGGAAGTCCTAGCCACAGCAATCAGAGGAGAAAAAGAAATAAAAAGAATACAAACTGGAAAATAAGAAGTAAAACTGTCACTGTTTGCAGATGACATGATACTATACATAGAGAATCCTAAAGATGCCACCAGAATACTACTAGAGCTAATCAATGAATTTAGTAAAGTTGCAGGATACAAAATTAATACACAGAAATCTCTTGCATTCCTATACAGTAACAATGAAAGACCAGAAGGAGAAATTAAGGAAACAATCCCATTCCCCATTGCAATGAAAAGAATAAAATACCTAGGAATAAACATACCTAGGTATGTTTACCAAGGAGGTAAAAGTCCTGTACTCAGAAACCTATAAGACACTGATAAGAGAAATCAAAGATGACACAAACAGATGGAGAGATATAACATGTCTTGGACTGGAAGAGTCAATACTGTGAAAATGACTATACTACCCAAAGCAATCTACAGATTCAATGCAATCCCAATCAAATTACCAGTGGCATTTTTTATAGAACTAGAACAAAAGATCTTAAAATTTGTATGGAGACACAAAAGACCCCGAATAGCCAAATCAGTCTTGAGGGAAAAAAACGGAGCTGAAGGAATCATACTCCCTGACTTCAGACTATACTACAAAGCTACAGTAATCAAGACAGTATGGTACTGGCACAAAAACAGAAATATAGATCAATGGAACAGGATAGAAAGCCCAGAGATAAACCCACACACCTATGGTCAACTAATCTATGACAAAGGAGGCAAGGATATACAGTGGAGAAAAGACCGTCTCTTCAATAAGTGGTGCTGGGAAAACTGGACAGCTACATGTAAAAGAATGAAATTAGAATACTCCCTAACACCATACACAAAAATAAACTCAAAAGGGATTAAAGACCTAAATGTAAGACCAGACACTGTAAAACTCTTAGAGGAAAACATAGGAAGAACACTCTTTGTCATAAATCACAGCAAGATCATTTTTTGATCCACCTCCTAGAGTAATAGAAATAAAAACAAAAATAAACAAATGGGACCTAATGAAACTTACAAGCTTTTGGAAAGTAAAGGAAACTACAAACAAGACAAAAAGACAACCCTCAGAATGTGAGAAAATATTTGCAAATGAAGCAACTGACAAAGGATTAATCTCTGAAATATACAAGCAGCACATGCAGCTCAATATCAAAAAAACAAACAACCCAATCCAAAAATGGGCAGAAGATCTAAATAGACATTTTTCCAAGGAAGACATACAGATGGCCAAGAAGCACATGGAAAGCTGCTCAACATCACTAATTATTAGAGAAATGCAAATCAAAACTACAATGAGGTATCACCTCACACCAGTTAGAATGGGCATCATCAGAAAATGTACAAACAACAAATTCTGGAGAGGGTGTGGAGAAAAGGGAACCCTCTTGCACTGTTGGTGGGAATGTAAATTGATACAGCCACTATGGCGAACAGTACGGAGGTTCCTTAAAAAACTAAAAATAGAATTACCATATGACCCAGCAATCCCACTACTGGGCATATACCCAGACAAAACCATAATTCAAAAAGACACATGCACCCCAATGTTCATTGCAGCACTATTTACAATAGCCAGGACATGGAAGCAACCTAAATGTCCATCAACAGAGGAATGGATAAAGAAGATGTGGTACATGTATACAATGCAATATTACTCAGCCATAACAAGGAATGAAATTGGGTAATTTGTAGAGACGTGGATGGATCTAGAGACTGTGGTACAGAGTGAAGTAAGTCAGAAAGAGAAAAGTAAATGTCGTATATTAACGCATATATGTGGAATCTAGAAAAATGGTACAGATGAACCAGTTTGCAGGGCAGAAATAGAGACACATATGCAGAGAACAAACGTATGGACACCAAGGGGGCAAAGTGGTGGGGGGGTGTGGTGGGGGGATGAACTGGGAGATTGGGATTGACATATATACACTAATATGTATAAAATAGATAACTAATAAGAACCTGCTGTATAAAAAATAAATAAAATAAAATTCAAAAAAAAAAAAAAAAAAAAGAATCCGAGTAGTTTCATGCAATAGGTGAATGGGTCTAACATGTAGTATTTGATTAAGCCTATAGCGAAACCAATAAGGAAGGCAATGATTTATAAAACTTTTCTGGACCACAACTGTCTGAGAATTGCTAAGTGCTAAAATTTCTTCCCGGAAAAACATAAACCCACACCAAATTTTACACAAAGTTTAAGCTCATTCATAGACCCCCATAAAACATATTACTACAGTTAGCTATTTCTGACTGTGTAACAAACCAACCTAAAGGTAATAGCTTAAGACAACACGATTTACCTGAAAGTTCTTTGACAACAATTTAGGCTGGACTCAGCTGAGTGGTTCTTCTGGTCTTGTGTGGCTTCCCCACTACCTCTTTGGTGAGCCGTAGGTCAATTATGGGTGTTGCTTATGCTTCTGGGTGCTGGCTCTTAGACGTGAGGATGCCTTGGCTCCACTTCATGTGGCTTATCATCCTCAAGCAAGTTTCCTGGACTTATTCTCACAGTGAAGACAGGTGTCCAAGAGAGAGTTGAAATGGTCAAGGCCTCTTAAAGCCTAATTTCATAATAGGTACTACTGCTTCATTCTTTTGACCAAAGCAAGTCACAAGGCCAGCCCAGATTCAAGGGACTCTTGATGTAAGATGTTATAAAATCATATTGCGAAGGGTATCACTACAAGAAGGGATAGAGAATTGGGACCAATTTTTCCATCGATTTACCATACCGATCATGAACGTAGGTTAATAATTTTCTGCAATGAAAATGAAGTAATAGGGGTTAAAAGAAAAAGCAGATTATTTTTACTGTGATATACAAGTGAAGAAACCAAGAACTGTTTGCCATTCCAGAAAGTGTCCTCATGTGAAGTCCAGAGCCAGTAGAATACCTTTTTCCTAGTGGCAAGCAAGAAACTGTCAATGCTTTTATTTTCTGAAAGGTAATATCTTTGAAAATAAATATGCTCCACATAGCTGAAAGTTCCCACTTTGTTATTAAAACAGGATACCATGCATTTCACATATATTTAGTGGGATGAATGTTAGCAATATTGATAGACTAGTTGAGGAAAGTGACACTGGATATTCTAAATGTCTGTGTCAGTTTTTATGCCCAACTCTACTGAAGTGGTATAGGACTTCATATTTTTCCATGGGTGTCATTTCTTGGGGATCCTATAGTTAACACTGTTTCCCACTAAACCAGAATCCTAGAAAGCAGTATTTCCATAAAGCACAGGAAAATTTCAGGACAACAAAAATTCCAAACAGGAAATATTGAATTCATAATGTATCCTGAGTGTGCAATGACTGATCCATTGATTGTTGTAGCATCATCAAAAATCAGCTGTCAATATGTTGAATGTGATCATATTCCTACCTACTAGAAAAAAAAGCAAAAAAAAAAAAAATTCCTATTTCCTGACTATAGGAAATTCAGTATATAATTGACAATAGTTGATTGAATTTAGCAAAATTTAAGTCCTTTATTCAGATGCATTTAGTTTACATCAGACTTTGCCATTACCAAAGGCTATATGTCTAGTTAGAAGAGATCTTCTTTGATACTCCAATGCTCTAATTCTTCTTACATATTCTTTTTCCCTAAATTACAAAAGAATTGGTGTTATGGCAGAATCCACTTAGATGAATCCTCCTTCCGGTCCCAACGCCCTCTCTGTAATTCTATATCAGTTTTCTGTTGCTACGGTAACCATTTACCACAATTGTAGTGGTTTAAAACAACACAAATTTATTATCTTAAAGTTCTGGAGGTCAGACATCTGAAATGAGTCTCACTGGGTTAAAATAAGTGTATCTACAGGCTGCACTCCTTTCTGGAGGCTCCAAGCGAGACTCATTTTCTTGCCTTTTTGAGCTTCTCCAGTTTGCTTTTGTTCCTTGGCTCGTGGCATCCTTCCACCTTCAAATCTAGCAAGGGCTGGTTGAGTCTTTCTCATGTCCCACTGCTCTGACTTCTCCTATCTCCCACTTGCACACTTAAGAGCCCTTGGGATTACATCAGACTCACCTATTTTAAGATCAGCTGAATAGGAACTTTAAAATTTGTCTTTTACCTTAATTCCTCTTTGCCCTGTAACATATTCACAGGTTCTAGAGATTAGGGCATGGACATCTTTGGGGGCCAAATTGTGCCTACACAAAACCAAGGCCATCTCACTTCTTTTTTCAGGCTACCTTAGATATTGATGCCTAATGATATGAGCCAATTCTTCCCAAGAGAGGTTTTGCAGCACATGCTTATGATATCAAGGAGAGTTTCTTTATGACAGCAAATTGTATCTTCCCAATGCAAATTCTAGAAATATCGACTATCACTGAAATATCAATCATCACTAAAATGTACAAGAATATATCATGGTTTTTCAACTATAAGGAGGGTCATATGAAAGAATGTAATTGGATTATTTTATATAAATAAATTACACCCAGAGTCCATTCAATGCATCATGCTTGATTATTGATATGTTCTTTGATTTACTACAAATCCTCTGCAGGTCCACTGCTTATTTTACACATTTCCTTATCTGTTAAGTGTAGGATAGTAATTGCTGCCTATTTTCAGGTAGGTGATCAATGTCTTGGTTTAATTTTTCAAATTACCAAATAAAAATGAGCAAGATTAGTCTTTGCTCTCAACTTAAAATAAACTGGTACAAAAATGATTCTGCCCATCTGCAAACAAACATGAGGATTATTTATGATCTGTGATCTAATTCTTTATCCCCTTAGAGAATAGCAAGCATAGCCTAGTCCAGTATATAACAAGATACGGTAGGATGAAGGTAGGAGTTCTAAGGCCAGAGATAAAGAAAGAATGAATTAGAAAATAAGAAATGAGAAAAGAAAAAAGACGTAGGAAGAAAAGAGAGCATAGCTATTGTGAATAAATGAAAGAGAACATTAATTTCCTTGGGATTTAAGCAGTGGTTATATACTGGCTACCTTCTTTTTTCACTAGGTATGACAATTAAAAATAATGGTATAAAATAGCATAATGTGGTATTACGGTATTATTATCATAGGGAAATAGGGGAATAAATTAATTCTGATTCCAAAGTCAGCATTATGTCAGGCAACAGCGTTTTTGCTGATATTCCTTTAGAAAAACCATCTATGCCTCCATTAAGAAATATCCACTCAAAAATGATGTGGCAATTTTTAGATATTCCCATTACCAGTAGAAACTTGGGAGGAAAAAACAGTCATGAGCTGTGGCACTAACTATATTTATATAAATCATGGGTGGTCTATATTCAGTGTTTCCTCCTCAATTTATTTCTGATGAAAGAGGAGAATTTTCCATCTAGACTGAACCATTTGAGTTTCCCCAATGATGCCTTCTTTCATTCCACTCTTTTCACCTGGAATATCTTTCCCACTTTTTCTCCAGAATAATTCCTACTCCACCTTAAATTCTGAATTTAGACATCACTCTGAGAAGCACTCCCTGGTACCACCTCTCCTGCATATTCCTATAATGGAATATAGGAATATATCACCACATATGGCACATTGTAGTATAAATAACTGTTCACTTCTCTGCCTCACCCCACTCCCCAAATTAGTCTTTCTGCTACTTGAAGGCAAGGTCCCTACTGTTTTCATCACTGAGTTCTTAATGCCTGATACATAGTGAGTAATCAGTAATTATTAGTTGACTAAATAGGTCAATGGACAATAAATAAATGAAGGAAGAATGGGAGGGATGGAAGAAATCTGGGGGAAAAGATGCTTGACAATGCTTATTCATAGCCCAACCATAAAGGTTTTGTGTGTCTATAAGAGAAGTGCCACTTCTCACCATCTGTGGTTTATAAAAGGGGTGCTTTTGACAGATGTTGGCCATCCTCAGCATACTCCATTTTCACAGAATAGCACAGACTATACAGTGCTCTCCTATGTAATTCAAGAGTGATTCCACTCAATCACTAGCAAGCAACCAATGTGACTGTGTGAAAAAGAAACTTTGAGAGACAATTATTTGTTTCTACCAAAGAGATATGGAGTAAATAGAGATGTAATCTCTCCTGATTTTGATAAGGCATTTTGATTGTTTCACAAAACAAAGTTAAAGACATTTAGAAAAGTTGGCTTGGGGGCATGTGTATATTAAAGAAGTGAATGACTGATTTGGGGGTTGCATTCAAAGGGCAATTACTAGTGATACATTATCAATTTGGAGAACACTTCTAAGCTGTGTTTGACAGGGATAATCCCTACATTTCTTATCATTACTAATGTTCAAAATAAAAAAATTGAATATATGCAGTTGTTTGTATTCTGTTAAAAATAAATTTCAAATGACTTTGATGACATGGGTAAATTTCTTATAATATGAGGTGAAAAATGAAGACAAAATACGTATACTTAGAAACGAAAATAAATCATTCACATACAGAATAAAGTACAGTTGACAGATAAACATTAAGGACAAAAGAAAAACACCTGGGAGTAAGGGTCAAGACTAGATTTGACTGTGAGAAGAATGAGTTAGCAATATAATGCCCTAAACCAGTCGTTTTCAACCAGGGATGATTTTACCCCGCAAGATGCATTTGGCAATTTGTCTGGAGACATTTTTGACTGTCATGATTGAGGAGGGTGCTACTGGCATCTAGTGGATAGAAACCAGGGATACTACTATACATACTACACACAACAAAATCTCCCCACAACAAAGAATTATCTGGTCCAAATTTTCAATGGTGCTGAAGTTGAGAAAAAAACAAGTATAATAAAAGCATTATGTGATATAAGAATGTATTAAAATGAATGGTAATAGGCATTTAAAATTCCCCTCAACAATATTCTGTATCAAGTCCTTATGAGAATATTGTGTCCTGTTTAGGATGTTACCCTTGAGAAAGTGTAGGCTATGAATGACTGGAAATAGACGGTATCATGACTGCCCAAGTCTTGCTCTTCTGCTGATGCAAGGAACATTATGCTATTACTCTGTCTCTCACCTATTAGGATATCTGGAAGTAATTCATGCCTGTTTTGAAGCTCAGTTCTGTGTCTTGGGTTAGCATAAAGAAAATCTAAGATTCCTGGAAAAAAAATGCCCATAAATACACTGTCTGATAAACAGACTGAAAAAGAAAGCTGAATAAAGTTTAAGTTGAATGTTCTGGAGAGTTAAGCCAGTTCTCAATTATGTGCTAAAAGAAAATCTCTAAAAGTTAGAACACAGAAATATATCAAATATACTGAAAATACGAATACCACAAAAGTCTAAATGAATGAGCCAAAAATCTTACATTACCAATATCAAACTATCCCAAAAGCTTAACATGTTTTAATATGCATTTTATAGTTAGAAATGTGGTAAAAATGAAGAATGAGGGATTCCAAAGCAAAATAAACAAATCTTCAAATCACTTTAGAGTAGACAATGGTTAGAAAAGGGATAAGGTGCTGGAAATGAAGTTAAAAGTGATCATTTTAAAAAGTGGGAAATGACAAGCAAGTTTTTGTGGTGAGAAGAGTTTATTTTCGTGAAGCCACATTGAACAAAATGACACAGTGGAACCGTTTTGTGTGGTCCTGTTCATATTTCCATTGGATAGGCACTGTGCTGATTCTACCATATGCTTTGCAGCCAAATATGACAAAATGTGACTTTAAGCAAAAATATGTATAAAATATTGTTTATTGTTTAAATTCCAAAACAAGTATTACATTCAGAATAAGAACCATGTACTAGTTAAGCACTGTAAAACACACCCTAAGAATGTATGGCCATAGCTTCAGTCTAAACGTTTTCTAAATTTTCTTTAAAGAGAAAGTTGAACTAAATATATTATTTAATTCATTAACCTGCTCAATAACACAAATGCACTAAATTCTACTTTGATAATGGATCGTTCAATAACTAAAAGGGCATAATTTGTTTTATTGTAATGTAATGCAAGTTGGAAATGGAGAAAAATGTAAGAAGGCTTCAGATAAGTCTTTTTACTTCATAGCCAGTAGTTTCAACCTCTTCCACAACAAAATTATTTCCCAGAAATACCAGCACAAAATTAAGGATCTTCCTTAGAGTTTCCTTACTTAGGCGAGTGGGGCAAGTGTCAACTCTTGAATAATTAGGAATTAACCGCAGTTGGCATTTTCTAAATCAATGCCTTTCTCAATTCTGAAAAAGTCTCTGCCTTTATCTCTTCATATACGGGAATTGCTAGTTCTCTCTATTCCTCCTATATTTTTTGGAGCTCCTCATGAAGCAAATGTTAGAGCTCCTCATTTTAACTTTTAAATTAAAATTAAATTAATTTAAAATTAAAATTCATGTTTTTAACCCCTCTTTCTTACTCTTTTCTTTTCTTACCTTTTCCTCCATTTATCCTCTCTGTGCTGCATTATTGTTACCTTCTCAGATTGATCTTTCAGTTCGCTAACTCTTTCTTCAATTGTGTCTAACATACGGCTTAATGTATCCATTGAATTTTGTATTTCCAATGACTATATTTTTCATTTCTAGAAGTTCTCCTAAGTTATCTTTCAAACCTACCCTTTCTTTATTGTTAATATCTTTTTAAAATTTTGTGTTCCTTCTTTTATGCCCTTATTAATTTCTTTTAAAATATTAGTTGATGATTCTTTTTTAATTTTCTCACCATTTAAATCATGGAAGAACAAAATTCCAGCCAACTAGTGGATTGTACTGATGTGGGACATTGTCCCTTCACTTCAAATATAAACCGGTATGCTGAATAAAATAGTACAATCAAACAAAATTAAATAGCTGAGTTATAAATTTAAAAATGAGAAATATGCAGGTGCTAGAAATGAAGAAGGAACTTGAAGAGTAGTGTTATGGGTTGAATTGTGTCCCCCCAAACACTCATACATTGAAGTCCTAACCCACAGTACCTCAGAATGTGATCTGATTTGGAAATAGTTTCATTGGAAATGTAAGTATTTAAGTTAGGATAAGGTCATAACTGGAGTACAGCAGGCCCCTAATCCAATATGACTGGTATCTTTATAAGAAGGAGAAGTTTGGACATAGACACACACATGTAAAAAGATATCATGTGAAGATGAAGGCAGAGATTAAGGTGATGCTCTTACACACTGAAGAATACCAAAGATTGCTAGCAAAGCAACCAGAAACTGGGTGAGAAGCATGAAACAGATTTTTCTTCCTAGCCCTCAGAAGGAACCAACCCTGCTGACACTTTGATCTCAGACTTCTAACCTCCAGAACTGTGAGACAATAAATTTTTGCTGTTTAAGCCACCCAATCTGTGGTACTTTGTTACAGCAGCCCTATCAAACTAATACAAGTGGTAAGCTGAAGCCAAAAATATGGGGCTCACTAGGTAATCAGAACTAGTGATGAGTCTTACTGTCTAGCAGCTAGAGTTTCAAGCCCGGGAAAGAAAAGAAATTCAAGGATAGACCTTTACCCAGGGAGGTAAAACTGAGCTACAGGCATAACATCAGGGATCCAGGAGTACTTCTTTATAAGTAAAAAACAAACAAACAAACAAACAAACAAAAACTAGAGAAATTCTACTTACTGAGTTAGAGAAATAAAGTATATCGCCCTAGAGCCCTGGGCAGAAAAATAATCTACATCTACAGAGATAATCTTACTTCTTCCTTTCAAATTTGGCTGCCTTTTCTTTCTTTTTCTTGCCTAATTTCTCTGGCTAGGACATTACTATGTTGAATAGAAGTGGCAAAACCAGGCATGCTTACTTTTTTCCTGATCTTAGAGGAAAAGAATTCAGCCTTTCATGATTGAGAATGATGTTTGCTGTGGATTTTTCATGTATTATTTTTATTATGTTTTAGGGTAGTTTCGTTCTGTTCCTAGTTTGTTGAATGGTTTCATCATGAAAGGGTATTGAATTTTGTCAGATGCTTTTTCTGCCTCAATTGAGATGATCATATGGATTTTTTTCCTTCATTCTGTTAATGTGATACATTACACTGATTGATTTTCATATGTCAAATTATTCTTGCACTCCAGAAATAATCCCACTTGGTGATGGTGTATAATCCTTTTTAATATACTGTTGAATTCAGTTTATTAGTATTTTGTTGACAATTTTTGCATCAGCATTCATAAGATATTGGTCTACATTTTTTTTCTTGTAGTTTCTTTGTCTGGCCTTGTTATCAGGCTAGCTTCATAGAACGAGTTAGGAAGTATTTCTTTCTCATCAATTTTTGGAAAATATGAGGATTGATATTAGTTCTTATTTAAATGTTTGGTAGAATTCACCAGTGTAGCCACCAGGTCCAGGGCTTCTCTTGTTAGGAAATTTTTGATTAATGATTCAATTTCATTACTAGTTATAGGTCTATTCAGATTTTCTAATTCTTCATGATTCAGTCTTGGTAGGTTTTGTGTTTCTAAGAATTTGTTCATTTCATCTAAGTATTCAATTTGTTGGCATACAATCACTTATAGTACTCTTTTATAATCCTTTTAATCCTATAGTCAGTAGTAATGTTCCCACTTTCATTTCTGATTTTAGTAATTTGAGTCTTCTCTCTTTATTTTTTTAGTCAATCTATCTAACAGCTTGTCCATTTTGTTGATCATTTTGAAGAACCAACTTTCGGTTTTGTTGATTTTTCTCTATTGATTTTCTAGTTTCAATTTCATTTATCTGTGTTCTACTCTTTATTATTTCCTTCCTTCTTCTAACTTTGAGTTTAGTTTGTTCTTCTTTTTTCTAGTTCCATAAGTTGTGAAGTTAAGGTTATTGATTTAAAATATTTTTGGGGTTTTTAATGTAAGTGTTTATAACCATAAATTTCCCCCTTAGCACTGCTTTCCCTGCATCCCATAAGTTTTTGTATGCTGTGCTTTCATTTTCATTTGTTGCTGTCTTAGTCTGCTTGGGATGTTGTAACAGAAAATCATGGATTGGGTGGCTTAAACAACAAAAATTTATTTTCTCTCAGTTTTGGAGACTGGAGATCAAGTGCCAACAGAGTTGGTATCTGGTAAGAACTTTCCCTTTGAGTTGCAGACTGCTGCCTTCTTACTGTGTGCTCACACAAACTCTTCTTGTGCCCGTGGAGAGAGAGAGAGAGAGAGAGACAGACAGACAGACAGACAGAGGCAGGCAGAGCTCTCTGATGTCTCTTCTTATAAGGACACTAATTCTATTGGATCAGGACCCTACCTTTCTTACCTCATTTAACCTTAGTTGCTTCCTTAGAGGCCCCATCTCCAAATACAGTCACACCGGGATTAGGGCTTCAACATATGAATTTTGAGGGGACACAAACATTCAGTCCATAACATTATGCCCTCAAAAGTCATGTCCTTGTCACATGCAAAATACATTCATTCCATATCAAGAGCCCCAAAGTCCAAAGCCCAAAGCCTCATCTGAAAATGATCTAAATCATATATGGGTGAGATTCCAGGTACAATTCATACTGAGGCAAAATTCCTCTCCAGCTGTAAACCAGACAAGTTATGTTCTTCCAAAATATAATGGTGGGACAGGCATAGAGTAGACATTCTCATTCCAAAAGAGAGAAATTGGAAGGAAGAAAGGAGCGATGGCTCCCAAGCAAGTTCAAAACCTAGAAAGGCAAATTCCATTAGAGCTTAAGGCCCAAGTATAGTCCTATTTTGTTTGATGGTCTGCCTTCTGGACCCACTGTGGTGGCTGTCCCACCTTCTGGACTCACTGGGGCAGTGGACCCATCTCCACAGCTCTACTGGGCAAGGGTCACACCCTGCAATTCTGCCAGGCAGGAATCTTGTCCCCACAGCTCTGCTGAGCAGAGGCTGTCTGGCCATTGAAACTGAGGCCGTGAGCCTGATGATCTCTGAATCACCTTCAGGATCATTCTTCCCTTTTCTTAAAGAAAAGCACATGTTCACAGCCAAATAGCCCTACTGTCCTTTTCTCTTGAATCTAAGAATTCCAACAGCCTTCCTTCATTTAGTTCATCCCTGTCCCCTTCAGTTCAGACTGGCAGGGTTTCTGATCCTACAATCCCATAATCTTTGTATTGATTGCTGTCCAACCACACGCTTGGTGTTCTCCTTACTACATGCTTTCTCATTTTTTGCAATATGGAGGGGCTGAGAATTTTCCAAATCTTTAAATTCTGGTTCTGTTTTGTTTAACAATTCCTTCTTTCATTCATAGCTCTCCTCTTGCATTTTACTATAAGTGGTCAAGAGGCCCTGGTTTCACCTTCAACATTGTGCTTAGAAATCTCCTCAGCTAAATAGCCAATTTCATTGTTCACAACTTCTATCTTCCACAAAATACTAGAGCACAAGTCAGCCAACTTCTTTGCCACTTTATAACAAGGATCGCCTTTTTGTCAATTTCCAGTATCCTGTTCTTCATTTCCATCGGAGACCTCACCAGAATGGGCTTTAACATCTATATTTCTACCAACATTTTCCTTATGATTATTTACATATTCCCTAAGAAGATGGAGGTTTTCTCTCTGGCTCTCCTCTTTGCTTTAAGATCCCTCACCAGAATCCATATGTCTACCAACAGTCCCTTCACGGCAACTGAGGCTTTTTTTTTAGCAGGTATCCCCCAAATCTGCCAGCCTCTACCCATTACCCAGTTCCAAAGCCATTTCCATATTTTTAGGTATTTTTACAGCAGCAACATACTTCATGGTACCAAAATCTCTCTGCTAGGGCAGCTGTAACAAAATACCACAGACTCTGTGGCTCAAGCAACAATTATGTATTTTCTCACAGTTCTGGAAACTGGAAAGATCAAGGTGAGAGCTCTCTTCCTGGCTTGCAGATGGTCACATTCTCAGTGTGTCTTCACATGGCCTTTCCTTGGTGAGGGGAGGGAGAGAGAGAGAGAGAGAGAGAGGGAGAGAGAGAACTCTCTGGTGTCTCTTCTTATAAGGATACTAATCCTATCAGATCAAGGGCCCACACTTACTACCCCATTTAACCTTAATTACTTCCTAAGTGTCTCATCTCCAAATACAGCCACACTGGGGGTTAGATTTTCAACAAATTTGAGGGGGACACAAACATTCAGTCTATCATAGTCTCTGAGTACTTTCTAATTTCCCTTGTGATTTTTTTCTTTGAGCCATTAGTTGTTTAATTTCCACAAATTTGTGAATTTTCCAGTTTTCATTCTGTGATTGATTTTTAACTTCATTCTGTTGTGGTCAGAGAAGATACTTTGTATGATATATGTTTGGATCTACTGAGAGTTCATTTGTGACCTAATATATGTCTATCCTGGAAAATATTCATTACATGCTCACTTGAGAAGAATGTGTATTTCATTGTTATTGAGTAGAGTGTCCTGTATTAGACCTGTTAGATCTAGTTGGTTTATTACGTTGTTCAAGTCCTCTATTTCCTAACTTATATTCTGTCTGGTTGTTCTATCCATTATTGAGAGTCAAATATTGTAGTCTCCAAATATTATTGTAGAAATGTCTCTCCCTTCAATTCTGTCAATTTTTGCTTCATATATTTTGATGGTCCATTATTAGGTGCGTAAGTGTTTATAATGGTAATATCTTCTTGCTGTATTGAACCTTTTATTAATATATAATGTCCTCATTTGTCTCTTGTACTTTTCTGATTTAAAGTCTATTTTGTCTGATATTAATATAGCCACCCCTGCTCACTTTTGGTTACTATTTGCGTGGAATATCTTTTTCCATTCTTGCACTTTCAATCTATTTGTGTCTTTGGATCTAAAATGAGTCTCTCTTGTAGACGGCATTTAGTTGGATCTGTTTATTAACCCATTCTGCCAATCTCTGTCTTTTGATTGGAGAGTTTAATCCATTTACATTTAAAGTAATTGTTGATAAAGAGGGACTTCTGTCATTTTGCTATTTGTTTTCTATATGCCTTGTAGCTTTCTTGTCCCTCGTTTCCTGCATTACGGTCTCTTTTGTATTCAGTTAATTTTTCTGTAGTAAAACGTTTTAATTCTCTTCTAATTTCTTTTTATGTATACTCTATAACTATTTTCTTTGTGGTTATCACGATGATTACATTTAACATCCTAAACTTATAACACTAATTTGAATTCACACTGACTTAACTCCAAAAACATTCAAAAACTCTGCTCATTTATAGCAATGTCCCCACCCCTTTCAGTTACTGGTGTCACAAAATTATATCTTTTTACACTGTGTGTCCAAAACTTAAACTAATATTTTGGTTTTTTAAAGGGATTAGCCTTTTGAAATTATGTAGAAAACAAAATGTGGAGTTACAAACAAAAGTTATAATAATACTAGCTTTTACAACAATAAATTAGAAAAATGTATTAGTCTCTTAAATCATGCGGAAGACAAAAAAAATGGAGTCATAGACTATTGGTACAGTAATACTAACTTTAATAACTGCCCATATGTTTACCTTTACTAAGATCTTTATTTCTTCATAAAGCTTCAAGTTATTGTCTAGGGTCTTTTTGTTTCAACCTGCAGGACTCCCTTTAGGAGTTCTTGCAGGGCAGGTCTAGTGGTAAAGAACTCGCTCAGATTTTGTTTATCTGGGAATGTCTTAATTTCTCCCTCACTTTTCAAGGACAGTTTTGCTGGATATAGGATTCTTGGGATTCTTAGTTGACAGATTCTTTAACACTTGAATATATCCACCTACTGCCTTCCTGCCTTCAAATTTTCTGATAATAAATCTGCTGATAATCTTATTGAGGACCGCTTGTGTGTGACCATTTGCTTTCCTCTTGCTGCTTTTAAGAGTCTCTTTGTCTTTGAATTTTAACGGTTCGATTATAATGATAGCAGTATGGATCTCTTTGAATTCATGCTACTTGGATTTCATTGACCTTAGGGTTTTTTTTGTTTTTTTGGCTGCGTTGGGTCTTCGTTGCTGCATGCAGGGTTTCTCTAGTTGTGGCAAGTGGGGGCTACTCTTTGTTGCAGTGCGCGGGCTTCTCACTGTGGTGGCTTCTCTTGTTGTGGAGCACGGGCTCTAGGCACACAGGCTTCAGTAGTTGCAGCACATGGGCTCAGTAGTTGAGGCATGCATGCCCTAGAGTGTGTAGGCTTCAGTAGTTGCGGTGTGTGGGCTCAGTAGTTGTGGCTTGCGGGCTCTAGAGCGCAGACTCAGTAGTTGTGGTGCACGGGCTTAGTTGTTCCGCGGCATGTGGGATCTTCCCGGACCAGGGATCGAACCCATGTCCCCTGCATTGGCAGGCAGATTCTTAACCAATGCACCACCAGGGAATTTCCAACCTTAGATGTTTATTTTCTTGTCTCCCATCAAATTTTGGAGGTTTCCAGCCATTATTTCTTCAAATAATCTCTCCTTCACTTTCTTTCTTTCTTTTCCTTCTGGTACTCTCACAATGTGTAAGTTGGTCCACTTGATGATGTCCCACAAGTCCTTTAGGCTCTGTTTACTTTTCTTTAATCTTACTTTTTTTTTCTGTTCCTCAGACTTGATAATTCCAATTATCCTATCTTCAAGTTTGCTGAATCTTCCTTCTGCCTGTTGAAATCTGCCTTTGAATCCCTTCAGTGAATTTTTCATTTCGGTTATTGTACTTTTCAGCCCTAGAATTTCTTTTGGGCATCTTTTTTAAATTTTCTGTCTCTTTATTGGCATTTCCATTTTGTTCATGCATTGTTTATATGACTTTCCCCACATCTTCCTTTAGTTCCTTGAGTATTTTTACAACAGTGGTTTTAAAATCTTTGTCTAGTATGTCTACCTTCTTGTCTATCTCAAGGATAGTTTCTGTTTGTTTATTTCTTTCCTTTGAATGGGCAATACTTCCCTGTTTCTTTATATTCCTTGAGATTTTCTTTTGTTCAAAAACGGATATTTGAATCTAATAATGTGGTATCTCTTGAAATTAGATTCTCCTCCTTTCTCAAGGGCTTGCTGGTTTATGTTTTTGTCTTATTTTGATTGTTTTAAGCTTGCCCTGAGGTGTAAACTTAAGGTCTTTGCAGGTCTTTTCTGAGCCTGTGCCTTTCCCCGGGCATGTGTAATGACTTTCTAATTTCCTCTGTATATACAGCTGCTTTTGAACGTCCTAGGCTTCAGCGTCTGACTCCCAAAAAGGGGGAAAACAGAAAAATGAAGAAGGGTTAAAAAAAAAAAGGGGGGGTGCCAACTCATTACCTCCCCTGGAAGTCACTTGAACCAGGGGGGGAGAGGCTTGCAACAGTGGAGGGGGGTGGTGCAAATAATAGCTGGCCACCTCTGTGTCTGCACTTCCATGATCAGAAGAAGCAATCAGAACACAGATCTTCAATATTTAGAGGACAGAGTCCTCAATGCCTACCTTGGTTCCTGCAAGCTGCATGCAAGTTGCTCCAAGATCAAGTACACAGCTGTCTGCCTTGGCTGGGGAGCTGCTATTGTGCTGAATTGAAATTGATCAAAATTAACTGCAATTTATTGTCAAAGACTTTCCCTGGAAGCTGCAAGCCTTTAACAGACTCCAGAGTTCCAAAATAATTGCATCTGCCAGTACAATTGTTGTCTAGGTGAGAGGACAGATTTCTGGTGCTTTCTACTCTGCCGTCTTCCCAGAATCTTCCTCCCTAGTTAAATATTTTTAAGAAATACAGAGTCTGCAAATATCAACATTGCTGTGAACTGAGGTGTTTTCTTTCTTTTAAAGTAAAAAAAGAAAAAAAGAAAAAGTTAACATAACCACCTGTTTTTACTTGGAAGAAACTCTAGAGTGCAAATTCATTTATACTAAATACTGCATGGTCTGACTTCACATGATTCCTATAAACATACAAATATTATTCCTAATGATGCCAAGATTTTGTGATTCAAAATGTGGAGTGAAAGGGGAGATAAATGAGATCTTTAAGAGAAACTTACATGCATATGAAATCTGGACTCTGAGAGAGCTGAAGTTCACACTCTATCCTGGAACACAAATGGAATGTAATTTACTCCTTCACTCCTTTATTCATTCATTCATTCATTCAATGAATATTTATTGTGTGCCATTATGTCCCAAGAACTGTCTTAGACATTAAATACACAACAGTGAACAAAAAGACAAAGTCCCTTTCTCATAAACCTTACATTCTCACAGACACAAAAATAGTAAACACAACAAATAAATTATACACTATTTTTGAAGGCAATGCTCTAGAGAAAATATAAATCAGGGAAAGGGAACGATGAGTATCAGGGTGGGGAAAAGTGCTGCTATTTCTTCTGCAGTGTTTAGGGAAGCCCTCATGGCAGTAAATAATTCTATATATTTGAATTATAGTTAATTCAGTTGGTAGTCAAACCTTCCTTTCAATCAGTTAATATGCAACACCCATATTAGTCTAACTTTCTCCACCTGGAGATTTTTTTGATCTTTTTTCCTTATTAAATTAAAATGTTCCAAAATGCTGTGCTTGTTGCTTAGTGGATCAGGCATGTGATGTACAAAAACCTGAATAAACACCCCTCCACCCCCCACCCCAGACGTGTATGCAATTACTAGAGTGATTCTTTAAAGGATTTGTTAAAATGCCAAAATAGTGCCACAGAAAACACATCAAATAAAGATTGAAGTTTACTTCATGAAAAAAAAAAGTGTTTAACAAGGGTTTATGGGGTTTTATGAAAACACCTTAACACCTTACAGACCTAAGGGGGGGAAGAGCTCTATTTAAGTATCATGCACCAATAGCAGACCACCCAATGCTGATGACTAGAATCCTCAAACAGACCCATCCTTGGGAGCCCATGTGGAGACCATAATTTTATGGTCATTTTAACTGTATTTGGGTTATTACCTCCTGCCCCAGCAAACACCTACAGTATTTAATAAAAATGAGTGCAGAACACTGTTCCCGTTAAACTATGTATTAACCAAAATCATAAACTAAGTATGTTTCACCATAAATTAACTGGGTGTTTAGTGTTTCTTTGCTTTTAAGTTATATTTATTTTTCTTATAACATGGTATATGCTTCACTATGTACCAAATCAATGTTCATTGACTTAGCATTTAGACACAGTCTCCTATCTCTAGCTCATAGAGCCATAAACACACCTGCCCCGCATATTATAAAGTGATAAATACAGTTAATCAACCCTCCAGATATTCAAAAGAGTGGCTATAAAAATCACTGGGAAATTTCTTTTTAATTAGAAAATTTTAAAAATAAAAAATAAATCACTGGGACTGAAAAGCAAACAAACCTTTTCTTTTTTTTTTTTAAGAACAGGGGAAAAAACACTTCATTTTGTATTTGTCTAGAGTCTAGCTGTAGTACTACTACTTACATCAAAGTTGATTCACATACAAAAAGTTGTGGTCTTCCTCTGCAGAACAAAAGGAAGTATCTTGAAAAACTAAATTCCTTCATTTTATGTTTGCCTAGAGTCTAGAAAACAGATTCTTAATTTTTTGCTTCAGTGCTCTGCAGAAAAAAATTAACAGATGAAGACAACATACAGAATTTAGAATTGATGTTCTTTACCGCCACCACTGTCTGACTAGATATTCCAGCAAAATTCCTCTAATTACTAATTTACAGCTTCTTCTATTTCCTTACCTGGTCATTCCATAACCCATTAAATTTAGATTTGTGCACTCCTCCCCCTACAACATCACACTGATGGAATTCTTATTTAAGTCCCCCAGCATTTCCTAATTGCCAAAATTGCTTGTCTCTTTTCAGTCCCAATTGATTTGACTTCTCTGTAACTTCGACCTTATAGAGCAGAGGTCCCCAAACTTTTTGGCACCAGGGACCGGTTTTGTGGAAGATAATTTTCCTATGGACTGGGTGGCGGGGGGAGGGGAATAGGGGGAGGGTTCAGGCGGTAATGTGAGCGATGGGGAGCGATGGGGAGCGGCTGATGAAGCTTTGCTCACTTGCCTGCTGCTCACCTCCTGCTGTGCAGCCCGGTTCCTAATGGGCCACGGACTGGTACCACAACAGGGGTTGGGGATCCCTGTTATTGAGCACTCCTTCCTCCATGAAGCCCTCTCCAACTTGGGTTTCCACACCATCACCATCCTGGATCCCATCCTACAGTCTTGGAGCCACTTCTCAGTCTCCTACGCTGGCTTCTTTTTCTCTGATCATCTTTCAATTACCAGTGATCCTATAACATCCTGGACATCCTTCTCTTTGCACTCTGCAAAAATTCCCTGAGTGATTCTACCAATCTTAGTCTACTGACTATATGGTTACAATTCAAATTGTATGTGTGATGTCCCCCTCCTCCAAGAAGTGTTGGAACACTCCTCCCCCAGTGTTCCTAGTCTCAGTAAGAACAGATATTACCTACCAGGTGCTGGTGAGAGAAACCTAGACGTCAGAATTCTCTTTCCTCTACCCTCCATGTAGAGTTACCAGATTTAGCAATTAAAAATACAGGACCCTCAACTAAATTTTAATTTCAATAAACAATGAATAATTTTTTGTATTAATATTTCACAAGTATTGAAATTTCACTGTATTTTATTTGGCAATCCTACCCCTACATCTAATCAAACATCAAGCTCCTAATTATTTCTCAATAATTAGGAGAAATATTGTCTCAATGGACAATTTCATGTCCATTTATTTCCCATTGCCATCATCCTAGGTTTAGCCACCATTGTCTCTTGCTTAGAACTCTAAAATAACCTCCCAAACAGACTCCCTGAATGCTCCATGACCCCTTAACATCTCTACACAGCACAGTAATCTTTTAAAAGACATGAATTATATCATGACGTCCTTCTCCTTATTTCACCTCAACAAATTCCTTACTATTAATACCTCAATATTGGCCTCTGCCTATGCCAATAGGCAAAGGCAAGTAGTAGAACCTACTTTTTAGTGATTCTATTGAGTTTATTATGCTTTGGCCACAATTATCTTATTTCAATCCTTCAAACTCTTTTAGAGCCTTCCTGCCTTCACACAGATAATTTCCACCACCCTAGGCTTTATAGATCACTGATAACAGAATTTTTAAAGTAATTTATTGAGGTGAAATTCACATAGAACAAAATTAACCATTTTAAAGTGAACAATTCAGTGGCATTTATTACATTCACAGTGTTGTCCAGCCCCTACCTCTATATTTTTCTAAAACATTTCCATCACTCCAAAGTAAAACTGTTTAGGGAATTCCCTGGTGGTCCAGTGGTTAGGACTCTGCACTTTCACTGCTGAGGGTGCGGGTTCCCTGGTCTGGAAACTAAGATCCCAAAAGCTGTGGGGCTTGGCCAAAAAAAAAAAAAAAAGTCAAAGTAAAGCCCGTTACCCAGTAAGCAGTTTCTCCCCTTCTCCCCTCTCCTCATCTCCCAGCATCCATCAAACTGCTCTCTGTCTCTGTAGACTTGCATATTCTAGACAATTCAAATAAATGAAACCATACAATATGTGGCCTTTAGTGTCCAGCTTCTCTCATTTAACATGTTTTAGAGGTTCAGTCATGTTGTGGTAAGTATCAGTTCTTCATTCCTTTTTTGTGGCTGAATAATATTCCATTGTATATCTATACCATGATTTGTTTTTCCATCCATTTGTCAATGAACATCTGGGCTATCTCCATCTTTTGGATATCATGAATAATGCTGCTATGAACGTGCTTGTACATGCACTTGCTTGAATACCTGTTTTTAGTTTCTTTTGGGTGTATATCTAGGCATGGAATTGCAAGTCATATGGTAACTCTGTAGCTTAATCCCTAACTTTTTGAAGAACCACTAAATGGTTTTCCACAGCAACTGAACTATTGTACATTCTTATCAGCAATGTATGAGGATTCCAATTTCTCCACATCCTCATCAATACTTGTTATTATCTGACATTTTGATTATAGCTATCCTAGTGGGTATGAAGTGGTCTCTCATGTGGTTTTGATTTGTATTTCCCAATGAATAATGATTTTGAGCATTCTTTCATATGCTTGGTTGCCATTTGTATATCTGTTTTGGAGAAATGTCTGTTCAAGTCCTTTGCCTATGTTTTAAACTGGGTTGTTTGTCTTTTTGTTGTTGAGTTATAAGAGTTCTTTATATATTTTGGACACTAAACCCTTATCAGATATGTACCTTGTCAATGTTTTCTCTCATTCTGTATGTTGTCTTTTCACTTTCTTGATAATGCCCTTTGATGCACAAAAGTTTTTAATTTTAATGAAGTCTATTTATCTATTTTTTTCTTTTGTTGCTTGTGCTTTTGGTGTCATATCTAAGAATTAGTTGTCAAATTCCTGGTCATGAAGATTTACCCCTACATTTTCTTCAAAGAGTTTTACAGCGTTTAGTTTTAATGTTCAGGTCATTGATCCATTTTGAGTTAATTTTTATATATTCCTATCTTCTACCCCATCTCTTCCCACCTCTCCTGTCCAGCTCCTGTATGTCTTTCAGGGCTCAGCTTAAATGTTACCTTCCCTCCCTCTCAGAGTAAATAAGGTCTCCTATTAAATGCCCACATTGCACTGTGTACTTAACTTCTGTCCTCTCTGCTACATTGTAAGTTCCAGAAGATAAGGCTTATGTTTGTCTGATTCACAGCTGCATCCCCATTGCCCAGTAGGGTGTCTGCCATGTATATTCAGAAATGTTTGTGGAATCACCCACTTCCCATAATTTATCTCCAACTCAGGCCTCTTCTCAATCGTACTTATTTAATGAATACAAATTTTTTCCCTTGCCTCCAAGTCTCTGTCTGAAATAAGCTGTGCTCATTCTCTGCCTAGCAACTATGTATCCTTCAAAACTTGCTCAAATGTCACCTCTTCTATAAAGACGTATATGACTTCTATAGATATTTATTCACTCCTTGATAGCACCCTGTAGCTAGTTCCATAACAGCACTCAACATATTGCATTACGGTTAATCTTTACAGGTCTGGTCCTACACTAGGCTATAAACTCTTCAATGGCAGGGAACAACCACCTTTTTATTTCTTTAGTGCCTCATACAGTGCCAGATACATAGTAGGAACCCAACAAATATTTGTTAAATAAATCAGTGAATGAATATGTGGACAGTGAAAAAACATGAATCAAATTAATAATTATTTTTCTGTGTCCCCATAAGTGCGAAGACCTGAAAGTTGCCTTAGAATGATGTAGTAATTGCTCAGGTCTCCATCATAATCACCAGGCCATTTGTGAATCTGCCTTTCAAATTTGCTGTTTAACTACATAGAAATTAAATTCCTGGGTTCATGAGCTTGTAAGACAAGTCAATTACCAGAGTTTAAAAAAAAATTTTAGATGCTTGGTACTGTGCTGGGTGCTATGGGACAAAGAAAAGAAACATAAGGCATGATCTTTGTCCTTACAATCTAGATTAGTGGAAAAGATGAGCTAAAATGAAATAATGAATGAATTATATAACAATTAATGCATAATATAAGAATAGTCCATAACTAAGTACGAATTATCTGACAGTTTAAAGCTATAAATGCAATGGAATTCAGAAATAAACAAATAAGCTTTACTTATGTAAGAAATCGTTATTGCATACCTATTATTATAACAGGCTCTGTGCTAGGTGCTGGGAATCTACGCATGAAGAAGACATCCCCTTCTTAGTCAAAAACTCTTTTAAGCATCTGAATAAAATCATGCTCCTCTCTCTAGGAAAATGTTGACATAGCCATTTAGTCAGAAGCACAGGTTGACAATCTGGACTTGCGATTGGCATCTGAAGTGAGGGGCAGTCTTGTGGGCCGGAGCACTGACCTGTGGGGTCTGCACTAACTCCAGGTAGTTAATGTCATAACTGAATTATAGGACACCCAGGTGGGCGTCCAGACAACTGGAAAATTGCTTGGTGTGGAAAACCCACAGGTTTGGTGTCAGAGTGTCTATGTGAGTAGAGGAAACAGTTTTTCCTTTAATAGTTTAATGGTTATACTAACATATTGTTCTTTATGTCAACACTATGCTATTCATCTCTAATAGGGTTGGCTATCTATCTCATAGAATATTTCTAGGAAAATTGTTTTTTCAAATAATTTTTAAGTATATCACTGACAATGGAGATCTTTTGAGTTACTAATGTTATCTTGTGCTGATGACCTCAGACGTATATATAAAATGTCCTGAAATAATATTAAATATTTTCTGAAGTAGGCAGTGGATGATACAAGTAAAGTCTAAGAAAAATCTAATGGTGAGACAGAAAGCCTGGAAAGGAGGAGGGTCATGGTAAGGCAACAGGCCTTGATCTAAATGAGAGAGGGTGAGGATTTGAATTCTGGCTGGCAGCAAGGATGCAAGGGAGATATTAAAGAAATTCACATTTTAAAGTTCAGGATTTGACATTTGAAAACAAGAAAGGAGCCACAGATGCTAGTTATCATGGAAAACAGTCACATCTTGATAAAAGTAAAGAAATTGGGAGGGACATATGATGAACCCAAATTTGGCGATGTTGAAATTTAAGTAGTGACACAACATTTGGAGATTGGAGGCTGGAACTCAGAAAAGAGATTCAAGCTGGAGGCGCATTTGGGTGTCATTAGCAAAATGTTAATTGCTGAAATCAGTAGAATGTATGCTCTCTTTGATGGAGAAATTGCAACAATGAAAATCAGAGAAATAGGGGCCACAGAGGGGGAAAGACTTAGAAATAGGCTCTTCTCATACATCTATGCACAATTATTACTGGAAAGCGTGACCACTTTAGTTTAAAAATCACAGCAGGCAACTTTTGTAATGGTTCCTGCCTCTCAATGCTCTCCCATTTCTAGGAATGTCTTATGGCTATAGGGATGGCATCCAGTGTCCATGCTGCAACATGACCCTGCACCTTGGTCATTGATCAAGAGAATATAAACCTAACTTAAGCAAAAATATTCTCTTTCTCTCCCCCCACCCTCTCTCTCTCCCCCTCTCCCTCGCCGCCTCACCCCGCTTTCTCTTGCATGTGCACATTTAAAACTTAGAATGGAAAGACATTGCAACTGGGCATCACACTTACAGTAGAGCCACACAGGAAAGGTCAGCCGGGTCCCATTTCTAAGGTCCCTTAGAAGCTTAATCCCTAAGGTTTGGTTTCCAATACACCAGTCTCTTTCTAACAAATGCTATTACTCCTGTTTCTGCTTTAAGGTACTCGGAGTCAGTTTCCATTGCTATGAACAAAAGACTCAAGTAATACCACTGTCTTAGTCTGTTTGGGATGCTATAACAAAATACCAGAGACTGGGTAGCTTATAAACAACAGAAGTGTATTTCTCATGGATCTGGAGGCTGGAAAGCCTAAGATCAAGATGCCAGCAGATTCAGTGCCTGGTGAAGACCCACTTCCTGGTTCACAGATGGAGGGCTCAGCCCTGGTGACCTAATCATCTCCCAAAGACCTTCCTCCAAACACCATCACATTGGGGATTAGGTTTCAACATATGAATTTGGCAGGGACACAAACACCATAAGAACAACAAATACTTAATGACCGTAACCCTCAGTGCTACTCAAACTTTAGTGTGGATATGAATCACTTAGGCATCTTGTTAGCTGTAGTTTCTGATTCATAAGGCCTGAGGTGGAGCCCGGGAATCTGCATTTCTAACCAGCTCCCAGATGATGCCATTAAGGCTGGTCTGAAGACACACTTGAAGTAGCAAAGTACCACATAACGCTAACTCAGTCCTCAAGGAACTCGTAGTCTGGCAAGGCAGACAAGCCATACACACATGAAATAAATATTTCAGGGTATCACTATACAGCAGAAAGTACCCTGGAGTGATTTTAGCCTTGGTTCTATTCAAAACTGCTGTGTTTAAACTTGCAAATCACTCAATCAAATTGGACCTCAGTTTCTGCATCTGTAGAACGAGGGTGACAGGATGACTATCACATCCCTCTCAACTCTTAAATTCTCTCCGTGATTAGGGTTAAAATTAATTATACAAACAGGGTGGAATATCAAATTAGACAACTGTCCCTTATATGTGTGTAATAAGAAAAGTTATTTCTAATAAAAATATACATTTAATAATTTTTAAAATGTGCACAAAATATGGGGTGGAAAAAGTTTAATAAATAATATAGACAATATTGAATTAATTTATACATATGTGTGTGTATATACATGTGTATTTATACATATACACACACACACACACACACAAACACACACACACACGTAGAAAAGCCTGGAAGTGTTTAAATTCATGGTTAATTCTGAATTTTCCTCTTTATCCTTTTTTGTATTCTCTCCTAACAGGTATATTTTTATAAGAAACCCCAAGTCTATGACAGATAGTGTTCATCCTTGCCAATCCCTGAGTGTCCCAGCCCTACCCAGCTGCTCCCCATCTCAGCCCTGAGCTGGGAATGGCTCAGTCGGTCCATATGTTAGAAGCTTCCTTCTCATGAGTGAGCAGAATCTGGAAGCAGTTTGTCCAGTGTTCCTGGAGGTGAATTGAGACTCCTGGGAATGAGCTACCATTTGATCTGACTGGCCTTCTGCCCAGCTTCTGGTTTTCACCCTAGCTCCCTGCTGGGATAGGAGCCCAGCCTTGAACCTCAGCCAAAAAAGCTGTAGCCCTCACTCCGCTTAATTCTTGCCAGCCCAGGAGACAGACACTGCTAGGGGTACCACCACCACTACCATCCCAACTTCCCCAGCTACTAGATTGTCCAAATTAGCCCAGGGAGACCTCCCAAGACTGCAGCTCAGATAACAGCTCAGGTAACAGCAAATTCTCCCCCAGGCCTGAGACATTAGCCTGCCAAAAGCCTTTTACAAATGACTCCTTTACATTCACAAGTAGGTTAGAAACACTGCAACACGTTTTGCAGGTTAATTCACTGTACAGACAAAATAGCAGCTATAGTTTGAGAGGTGAAATGTCTGCTATTCAGTCACAGTGCAATCACCCATTTTAATTTTTATCTGTGCTTATATTATGGATGAATTGCGATCCTATAACATTTTTGGGACTTGGTTTCCTCATCTGTAAAGTGATTGGACAACCCTTCAATTAAAATTCTAGATAAGTTTCTTTACCAAGCAATTATACTCATTTTTGGACCTCTTCTGTTTCTCCCATAGTGTTCATACTGCTAAGTATGGCAGCGATCTCAGACTATTTTGTGGTTAGCTGTACACGTGTGTTTTTCTCCTGTGGGTTCCTTGAAGACAGAGATTTTGTTTTACTTGGTCTTGGAGGCTGAGTTTCTTGCATGGTTATCAGCTCACAGTGGGCCTCGGTAAGCATTGACTGAATGGCAAACATTAATATCTAAGTCACAACACAACACCCAAGATACTCCGCACTTGAGCAAAATTTGCAAAATAAGTTTTCTTTATAGTTCTTAACCGTTCCTTACATCCGGAAAATGTCATTTTTAGATAAAATTAGTCATGTTCAACTTCATCAGGGGAACCTTCAGTTCTTTTGGCTATTTGATAGTTGGAAAATGGAGGGCGGGGGGGAAGCCATTATTTTATGGATTAATATAATCCACCTTCTTCACAAAAGGACTTAGGGCAGTTTGCAACGTACAGGAAGAGGCAGGAACTGGCAAGCTTTGCCTTATTGACGCTCCGAAGCCCTGAAGCTACCTCTCCAGAGAGAGAACAAGCCTAAAAGAATTTGGGGGAGGAGGAAAGAACAGAGGCACCAGAGAAAACACCAGAATGTCAAGATAAACAATAAAAGTGTCAGGCTAGTGGTAGAGCTTGAGCTAGGCTGGAATAATTTTCTTCTTGACAGATGTCCTTCAGAGATTCCTTGGGTCACTTGAACATTTTGTAAAACATGTAACTATTAGTGTCCCATTTACCCCTAGTCGAGAAATAGTGCTTTGAGAGTCTAGCGGAAGAGACAGTAAAAGATAATTTTCAGAAAAAGGTAAAATCATAACTCCCATAGAGCTATAAACATGTGTTAAAGACTTTTTTTTAACAAATCATATGATATGAGGGAACCAGGCATATGTTTAACCGTTTAAAGGAAAAGTCAAAACACAAATTTATAAGGAGTAAACTAGTCCCTAGTTTATAGGGACAAAACTAGTTTTTCCATGTGGGAGAGGAAATAAATTAAAATCACTAGTAGATCAGACATAATGTACATATCTGTCAGTTACATAAAACTCACAGAGAGTCGCAAAATAGCTCCATGGCAACGAACCAGGCTAGAATCTGATTCTCTAGAAGTGTAGGCTACAGATGAGACATAATTTTCTATTAAAACACAAATTTTTTTCTACTTGACCCTCGGCCCTAACAGATCTCTTAAACCTAACATATTCCAGCCATGCTTTGGTGAGCAAACTGCTGTCATTTCATAATTGAATTCTCTACTGGTATCTGAGATGCTGATATTCCATGGTGCTTATTAAAAAAGAGCCCCATTTTTGACATCAGGGATCGCTGTGTGACAGAGCTGACCTTATGTTTTTAAAATTCTTAAGAACCTGACATTCTGTACTAGACATTCTCTACTCTGGTGCAGAAATGGGACATGGGGGTTTTCCTTATAAACAAGGCCAAATTATTTTCTCAAAAAGTAATGTTGACTCTGCTCAAATACTCAGGTGAGTATTCAGTTGAGACCCTAGGGTTCCGTGCCATGAACACAGAAGATAATTTGGGCCTGAGACATTCTGAAGGCTGTTACCTGTTCCCTGGCTTCATACTTTGCAATAATTTCTTCAGGAGCAGAGCAGCATCTCTGATGTACCTGTGGTGCTTCCATAGCTTGAGAGCCAGTCTCGGTGGTGTCTGTGCTCTTTTACATCAGTTGCCCAATTGGTAGAAGCAGTGGTTTCTCCCTGTGAGTTAGACCCTAGATCCAAAGGCAGAAACAGGTTGGGTAGTTGAGCCCTTTAAGGCACCCTCCCCTGACACACGCACGCAGTGGGTCACCCCTTGGCTGTCCTCCTCCTGCACCACCCCGCTGGTCTCCCCTTGTTATCCTATCTCGACCCAGGCGCTGAGCAGCCTTTGTTCACCTATCTGAACTTGTCCTGTGGGTGTGTCTCTTCTTTCAGTTTTATCCCCTCGGCTCCCTCCAAGAGCTCCACTCTGCTCCCTGCTACCTCAGGCCACTCCCTCGTCTTAGGAATGTTTCTCTTATCTCTTTTCCTGTCAAGACAGCTGGCAGTTTTATTCAGAATCTCAAGACTCCTGTAATCTTGAGCAAGCAGCAGGCTGGGAGGAGGGATTAGGATCCCCTTGGCTAAACGGGGAGGAGGGGAATTTCCTCCCGGCCAGGCGCTCTTAAAAACCACCAGTTGGCTGCCTTGACCGTAAAAGCAGTTCAGCCTAGCCTTTGGTGAATGTCTGATTTTTTTTTTTTTTTTTTTTTAAGTAGAATTGTATCCCCACGGACCCACCCGGGTAGGTTGGCTGTAAAATATACATTCCAATAGCTGAATGAGTTGACCTGTTGTATGGGGTTACTTAGTATTGTTCATTTAAATACTGGAGAATGTCTGTCAAATACAATGGTTTTTGTTGTAGCACAGCTGATGTTAAACTGTTCTGACAGTAAATAGGCAACAGGTTCTGCAGCTTCTAAAGAAAAATCCTGGTTTGTGTTAATTAAACCATGTCATCAGCCTGGAGAGGGGCGCATACTCTTACCATTTACTATGCCTTGCAGCGTCCTCCCTGTTTATTTAACAGCTGTATCAAGTTATATATGAATGCCGAATTAGGACAATACCCTGTTTCATACATTTAGAATTGAAATTTTGTCCTACCCAGAAGAAACTCAGAATGGACACCAGGATTATAGAACTCAATTCACAGATTCATCCAAAAGACATTCATTGAGTGCATCCCTGTTCTATGAACTGGAGATACAAAGATGAGTAAGACGTGGTCTCCGTCCTGGGAGAACTTAAGATATAGTGGAGAAGACAGTGTAAATGAATATTACAACATTTTCACAAGGTTGACGTGGCTGTGGGTCACCGCTGTATTCCCGATGTCTAGGATTCCTAAAAACGTATGCATTTGAATAGAAATGAAATTCAGTCGTGGTATTATGACATATGGTCTTCTGGGAGCACTAACAAGGGATCTGATCAGAAAATAAAATCACCATAAAGTGTCATTTTTTGGGGTTTTTATTTCTGGTATTTTAAAAATCGAAATAATAAAAGTAACACAGGTTTATTGTAAAAAATCATCCACAATCCCATGACTTCATTATTCTTAACTATTTTGTTTCTGAATAATAAATACCTAAAACCTGCTCATTCTTCAGATAAAATATATCCTGAGAGCTAATTAGGAACAAAAGGGCTTGCCTAAGCACAGTGGCCTTTGTTTTGTTTAAACTATAAATGATAATAAAGAGTTACTAGAACCCAACTTAGTAAATGACTTGAATCTGTATCATACATAGAGATCATCATATGACTCTAAAGGTGAGGCAGACAACTTCTTACACGGTTGGAGATTAGTACCACAAGGGTTCTTTTCAAAGAAGACTTCCATGGACAACACTTTTCCTACATTCATATTCATTATTGGTTGTGTCAGTTCAGCCTAAAGTCTTTCACTGAAGTCATTCATAACCACCCCTTCCCCTCAACAAAGACAAAGGAGTTATAAAAATTATCTGCACTTAATAAGTCCATGTATCATTCCAGGTAAGCCATTTAAATGGTTGTTTTACAAAATTTGCAGGATGTATTTGACTCTCAGAAGTCTTTCTTGAACCACATAAAATATTAAAGATCAATGTGAAAATGAAGATTTGTAATTTTCTTTTAATATCAAAAGAAATGAGTGCAAGTCTTTTTTAAAAAGGGCTTCTCAGGACTAGCACCCAAAAATTCAACACCAGGTTTTTCTCTATCTTACCTCAGTCTCTGATTGGCCAAGTCATCTCTTGTACCTAAGTTTTCTCACCCCAAATGTCATATCAATCACTAGAGGTGATGAAAACCAAATCATGACTAAGGATTAGAGAGGATAAATAAGTTTATAGTTTTAAGAAAAGAATAAGCTACAGATACCAAATTCCTTTAAGAAAGCAAAGGCAACACAAATAACTGTGCCTTCAGATTTTTGACCTATAATTTCTTCACCTCTAAAGTGAAGAGTTGAGTTAACTGATCTCTTGGGTCCAATGTGGTTTAAAATTCTATTACCATGTTATTCTGTTACTGTAAGAATTATGTCCAGAAAAGTAAGAAATAAAATAGCAGAGAACAAAATAGTACATCCATAGTAAACATCTCTAAAATGCTTCTAATTTAGCTTCTTCAATAGGAAAGTGAAATCTCAAAGAGGCTTAGCTGGTGGTGAAAAGATACTCTGGAAACTTTAGCCTGATTCAGGCCCAAGGTCAAGGAATTAATATACTCAGAACCACAACAAAGTAGCCATAGTGGCAGAGGGAATAATTTAGAGTAGATTGGAAAGGAATTTGCTATTTTCTCCACTCTGGTTTTATTCAAAGCCATAGAAAAATTGCTTCCAAGGCAATTTTAAAACTGTATTTAATAATGAAGTATCAAAGTAGATACAGCACTAGACATTTCTTTAGGCCATTTACTTGTTTCTTTGGGTGGCTGTAGGTTCTCAGCTTCCAGCGTATTTGAGGTATGTATTAATGGCTTAGTACAATGAAGAATCTTAATGGCATATTTACTGAAGCACTTAATCTATTCCTTGGGGTGAAGAGATCAAGTGCATCCTTGTTAAAGCACAGAGAGAGGCTTGGTAGAGGCAGTAGAATGGCTGCTGCAGCCTGGGGTCCATAGACTCACCCTGTGTCTTGTTGATAACCTCAACTTGTCAAAGTTATAATTCGTCACTGGGCATTTTGAATTAGAACCTAAGACATTTCATCAATACCTGTCAATCCACACCCAGCAAAGAAAGCAATACAGTGTCAAGCGAAGGATTTCATTTAACGAGCTGGCCATAAAGCTGTCATGGGTTGTTTTTTCTTAGCCTCCCTTCTTTCACCACTTCCGAAGCCAAATCCAACCAAATACACTGGGGGCAACAGAATCATTCTGAGTTGAGAGAAATCCCCACAGACGTCCCCACTACCCACCTGTATAACCAACTAGAGAACTGGCTGGCCAGTAAGGCCCCAGTTTCTTTGACTGTTAAGTAAAGATATTAAACTAAATGGTGTTTAGAGCTAACATTCCATAATTCTATCTCATTTTTTTCTTTGGGTAGCTAGTAGTTTGAAGAACCCTGTGTGAAACCAAATTTCCAATTTTTGCCCCAAGGAAATTTGATTTCTTTTTTCTAAAATAAAATCTCTACGGTACAAAAAAGCTGAAGGTACCTATTTTAGCTTTGCTCCTTAGGGTGGTATTTAAAGAATGAACCCAGGAATGGCTGCTATTTAAAGAAGCAGTCATAAAAAAAAAAAAAAAGAATAGAAGTTATAATTTAGAATGAAATTGTTCTCAATGAAATAATGCCACATATGAGTGCATCTTCTTTTTAACCTACCTATGTAGGTATAAATACCATGCCAGTGTCCCTATGTTATAAGTGGGCTCACAAAAGAAGGGGCTCTTATAAATGAACTGCTTTCTTTCTTTTCTGACTTTTTTTTTTATTGGAGCAGAGTTGATTAACAATGTTGTGTTAGTTTCAGGTGCACAGCAAAGTGATTCAGTTATACATATACATGTAACTATTCTCTTTCAAATTCTTTTCCCATTTAGGTTATTACAGAATATTGAGCACAGTTCCCTGTGCTATACAGTAGGTCCCTGTTGGTTATCTATTTTAAATATAACAGTGTGTACATGTCAATCCCAATCTCCCAATCTATCCCTACCCACCACCATTCCCCCTGGTAACCATAAGTTCATTCTCTAAGTCTGTGAGTCTGTTTCTCTTTTGTAAATGAGCAAATGAACTGCTCTCATTGTAGTTAAGGGTTTTGTTTTGTTTTGTTTTTTTAAAGGCTAGTTCTGAAAAGGACCTGGGAATTGAAAAATCACTCCTAGAACTATCTAGAGGAAAATGTAACAAATAAAACTATATTCAGCTTCACTGTTGGACACATAATTACTAATCATATAATTACTAACCCTGTTATTGCCAGCATTTCCAGTGCAAATGACAGAAAGATTTAAATGTTCTTAAATGTTGACCATGAAGCTGAAATGAAATAGAGTGTAAAGACCAGTTTTCCCTATAAACAATGACATAAAGGACAACACAGTCAATCAATAACTTCTGGATCAGGCAAGGAGAGGTAGTATACAAGAAACTTGGTTTTATAACAAGGGTCTAATGTGGAGATAGAATGATAGATAAAAGAGTGGATTCTTTAACCAAGTTGAGTTACTTAACTTTTAATCTGCAAAGGACAGTGGAGTTTAGCTAAGTCATACAGAAACAACTGAATGCCTTCTCCATGAAGTGACCTACTCTTCGGCTGCAGTAGGATTAAACTAGTTATTTCTAAGTTCCTTCAAGTCTCTTTTTTCAATGATTCCTGGAACTTTCAAAGACTTATCCAAATGAAACACATGCCCAGTTTGAAGGCAAATCTACCAAAGAAAAAGCCTCCTTTCACACCCAGTTCTATCTCACCTCAGCCAGTTTATCCAAGATTCTGGCCTTTCAGCTTTCTGAGCTCAAATTTTCATTTCAACTACTCCACCTCCTAGAAATACCTAATGGACTATTAAAGAATTGGCAATGAGTAAAAGAAATATTTCATAACTGGTATTTTTATTTTGGTTAGAAAAATTCACAGGTTATTTCAATTCACAGCTATAGTCCTTAGCCCATTTTAGAAGAGCAGTTGGGGCTGGAATTTTTTTATTTAGCTTTTCCCTAAACTACCTGCAAATCATTAAAAATGTACCCCCAGTTGGATCTATGGTTAACTAACTGTTCTTTGCAAAATCCATCTGTAAAGATTCAGTATAAAACACATTTTATTTCCCATTTTGCTGTGATCCTAAATTATTTGGTGCCTCTGCTTAGGCTAATCTTGACCTAATTCTCATAAAAATAAACACAATGGTGTTAGAGTTCACAACCTTTGGGCATCACAGTTGCATACTTGGAGCTAACACCGCTCTCGTGGGATGACACAGGAATATCTTGAGCACCAAAGTTCTAGAAAGAAGTGACCCAAAGTGTGTGCAGCCCCACGTGGCTCCCATTAATGAAGGTGTTTAAATCTTATAATCTTGAATTAAGAATCTCCCTCTGTATTATGTTGAAATGTTCTTTGAAGCTGCCATTTATTATATGCTTACCATCCAGCAGCAATCAGTTAAGTGTTTGTTTAGTGACAAAGGCTCCCCATACCCCATTCACACTTGATCTTGTACTTCTGAGACCCAGAACAAACACAGGAAAAAAAAACAAAGTCAGTTAATGGAGGTAGACTGTCATCAACTATTGCTTGTCCCTCAATTAACCCTTATAGTTCTAATGACTCCGTAAAGTTTCAAAAAGTTAATATTAGATATGAAAACCCAAGAATCCACATTTAAATGGAAGCCTTTCATTGGCAGTTGGTCAAGGAATAAATTAAAATAAGGAAGAAGTGCAAGGTGAGGAGTCAGAAGCCCTGGGTCATTTACTACCAGTGGTTTCAGCTTCATCTGTCTCATGGGGCGACCCACCTTAACTACCTGACGAATTCGCTTTAAACATCTAAATGAGGCAATGGGCATGAATGTGCTTTGTAAACAATAAAGTACATTACAAAATATTTGAATAATTCACTTTCCTGTTCTATGTACATAAAATGGAATACATTTTTTAAAAGAAATTTTTATGAAAGAGTTTCAAAAGAACTGCAAGATTTCTAATAAAATTTTCTACTGTTCTCATCAGAAACATAAGGGAAGGGGTAGTAAGGTAGCAGCTGCCCAAGGAATCAGACAATAGAGAGCTCAAAATCTGGCATCAGGGAGAGCACTGAAAATACCTGAATCTTTCTAAGAAAGTTTGGAGAAAAGAGATTCACAATTTTCCACAAGACCTAATTTTAGTTTAATTGCGAATTTTTAAAACTACAAAACAGCAAAATATTCATGCAAAGAGAGCTCTTTATTGGTCACCCCAGGGCACCTGTCCTTAGACTGGCCCCTTCTTGCATCTTTACAATGTTTTTGGACACCTGTGAAATTCTGAAGGCAAAAGAAAACATCTGCTCACACCCATAATCATGACTCTGGGTCTTATGAGCCAATGTTTTATTAATTTATTAATAATTATTATAATATTATCATCGTAGGATTTTTTTTAAACTTGCTGCTATGTTGCATTTATTTTATTTTATTTTTTAATTTTTTAAAGATTTATTTATTATTTATTTATTTTATTTATTTTTGTCTGCGTCAGGTCTTAGTTGCGGCACGCGGGATCTTTGTTGGGGTGCGCCGGTTCGTCATTGTGTCGCACGGGTTTCTCTCTAGTTGTGGCGTGCAGGTTTTCTCTCTCCAGTTGTGGTGCGCAGGCTCCAGGGCGCGTGGGCTCTGTAGTTTGCGGCACGTGGGCTCTAGTTGAGGCGCGTGAGCTCAGTAGTTGTGGTGCGTGAGCTCAGTAGTTGCGGCGCGCGGGCTTAGTTGCCCTGAGGCATGTGGGATCTTAGTTCCCCAACCAGGGATTGAACCCGCGTCCCTTGCATTGCAAGGCAGATTCTTTACCACTGGACCACCAGGGGAGTCCCGCATAGTAGGATTTAGATTCGATCACATAGATGTCAGTGGTAAATTGGACAGAGGAAGTACTATTTTAATTGAGATTATACTTACTCGTTTATGATTTATTCCTAATCCAATGAAGGGCCCCTAAATGTCTAAGTGTCCCAGGCCCAGAATTACTGAAACAGGCCAAAATAAATACAAGCCTCAGTATGAAATAGAAATAATAGTTCAAGAAGAAATTTGGAGATATGTGAGTTTCTCTAAGAAAGCTTGGGGGAATGAGATCCCTTGCTATTTACAAGGCTCTGTTAAAATGAAATCACTTGATTTCTTTTCAAAGTTATAAAGTCGCAAAAGAGGCATGCAAGCATCTTCTTCGCTAAGTAACAGAAATAGAAGTGAATAATTTTCTCTGTGTTTGATCCATCTTTTCTCCTCTCCATCTCTCTATCCCTCCTTCCCTCCTTCCTTTCTTCCTTCTTTCTTTCTCTTTTTCTGAAAAGCAGTGAGCTCAATCTGTAAAGAAATAGGATGTTTCCTATAGCCGGGGCAACTTTTTATATTTTTTAATCTTTGTGTCTCCATCCTGCACCACCCCCTCTCTCCTAACAGTAGTGATGGGGGGAGGGTTTTATTTGATTAGGTCAAAGGTGAGACTCCCAGGACAATATTATCCTTTTAATAGTCTTTGGTATGACAGAAAACATAAAACCAGAGGCCACATACCTGTCTTATCCACACATACCATCAGCATCAATAGGTATTTTACCATGGCCTGAGGCAGTTTATTCTTACAAGTATTCTGCCCTCCAACCACCCCTGTACCCTGATGAACCATTACTTGTCTTTTCCTGTTTCAAATTTTACTGCTTGTAAATAGAAATCAGCTAAATCCTACATTTCATAACAGCTACATCAATCTTTCTGATGCTCAAGTAATATTAAGTTATTGCTATGTGGTATCCAAACTAGATGATGTAATATAGAACAAAAGAAGCTCTCTCTCTCTCTCTCTGTGTGTTTCATATATATTATATATTTAACAGAGAGAGGAGAGCTACTTCAGAATTACTTAGAATATTCAACTTAGTTTTAGTAACTGTGCAATTTAATAAAACTAATTAACCTGTTCCCTTCATTCTAAAAAGGGGATAATGATAATTACAGGAATATTGTGGGATTAAATACAATAATACATAAAGAATGCTTTATCATAACAACTAGCACAAAGAAAGTGCTCAGTTAATGTCAACTATTTTTTTAAATTAATTAATTTATTTATTATTTATTTTTGGCTGCATTGGGTCTTTGTTGCTGCACGCGGGCTTTCTCTAGCTGCGGTGAGCAGGGGCTACTCTTCATTGTGGTGTGTGGGCTTCTTATTGCAATGGCTTCTCTTGTTGCAAAGCATGGGCTCTAGGCATGTGGGCTTCAGTAGTTGCAGCATGCGGGCTCAGTAGTTGTGGTGCACGGGCTTAGTTGCTCCGCGGCATGTGGGATCTTCCCGGACCGGGGATCAAACCCGTGTCCCCTGCATGGGCAGGTGGATTCTTAACCACTGTGCCACCAGGGAAGTCCCATGTTAACTATTTTTAATGTTGTTATGAGGACAAGAGGGAGTCTGCACAAGGAATCAAGTAGAGTACCAGGCCTAAGTAAACATTTGAAAGAACCGGGGTCCCTCTATATGCCAACCCTTCCTTCCTCTTTCCTATTTCAGGGTTAAGAGATGTGAGTGAACAAGATCACTAAACAGTAGCGCTTGTAATCAATATGAACAAAGAAAATCAGCAGAGAATTTGGTTGCAAAAACACTTAAAAAGGCCTTTTTAGCACAGAAGATGCTCCAGATTTATCCCGTTGCTCTGGATAACGCTAGAATTACTCCCCAAGTTGGAAAGAGCATGATCACTGGACATGTTAAAATTTATGGTCAGTCATACGACATTTTTTTTAAATAAATTTATTTATTTATTTTATTTTTGGCTGCGTTGGGTCTTTACTGCGCGCAAGCTTTCTTTAGTTGTGGCGGGCGGGGGCTACTCTTTGTTGTGGTGTGTGGGCTTCTCATTGTGGTGGCTTCTCTTATTGAGAAGCATGGGCTCCAGGCATGTGGGCTTCAGTAGTTGTGGCACGTGGGCTCAGTAGCTGTGGCTCGTGGGCTCTAGAGTGCAGGCTCAGTAGTTGTGGCCCACGGACTTATTTGCTCTGCTGCATCATATGAGTCTAATATGGAAATGACTAAATCTTAACAGTAATTGAAGTAACTTACTCTTTAACCTCGTGAGGATGGAAAACTATCTTTTCACTTGACAAATGCACGTGACAATGACAAATGCCCCGTGTATCTTCCATTGAATGAAAGAAGATATGGTACAATTTCATTATGGAGATAATTCCTTTTACAATCATTTTCTATTATGAAATGTTTCAGATATATACTTTAAAAAATATAAAGAATATAATAAGCCCCTGGGTATACACTATTCAGCTTAAGAAAGAAAACATTACAAATGTAATTGAACCTCCATAATGATCTCATTTCTCAATTCCTCTTTCCCCTGGGCCCCAAGGTAATCACCATACTGAATTTGGTGTTATTTATTCACATGGGATGTATTCTCAAGTTTACTTTCTCAGACCAAGATAAAAGAGCTAGTCCTCTATCAATCTTCAGAGTTAATTATTCCCTTTGTGCCTCTGAGTAGAATTTATGATGTGGCAAGGTCTAGTAATATCAGAATTAGGTACCATTTTTTTATTAAATCAAAAGAGGGAAAATATGCCATTTTAAGGCCACTCAAACTATGAAAAGTAAAGTCAATGATATTTTTAAAAAACTTTATAGATGTGGAAAGATTTCAAGTTCGAGTTTCAGCAATATGGCAGATTATACACTAAAAACCCTCCTGCTACATCAACTGGAAATGCTGGGGAAAATTACACACACTTTAAAAAAAAAATGCACAGCTAAGCTCATATAAAAGAAAAATATCCAGGTGCCAGGAATAATGAAGCAACTGAAAACTTGACTGACAATGAGTAGGTTACCCTGTGCTTGCCTCAATGGTGGGTGGTGAGGAGTGGCTGCAATCTAGGAGTTTGGTTTCTAAGGGAAAGCAGAGGATAGACAATAACTTGGCTCTTGCAAGATGGAGAACTGAAACTAAGATTCCCCACATAAAACTGGAAGTGCTAAACTCTCGGGAGAAAAAAAATCTGTCCACCAGCAAAAGAAAACAAAAGACAATAGGGAAACTATCTTACCTGTGCTTGGGCTCTGAGTGGGGAAAATAAATCTCTTGAGAATTCATAATATGGGCTTGCACAACACAGAGGACTGAATTTATGTCACATGTCGTCTAGGAAGCCACAAGTCAAGAAATTACAAAAGACGAAATCCTAAGCCAGGGATCCCCTAAGCATACAAAAGTAAACCTCAAGCTATCCTGGGATAACCTTCTTAACCCAGACTGCACAGGAATTTATAGATAAAGCCTTGTTGAAGATAAGCTCACAATCCAAGATTTAAAAACAAGAGAAAACATATATCTATAGGGAAAACATATATCTATATCTATATCTATCTATCTATCTATCTACACACTATAGGTAGATTGTGTAGCCCAAAAACAGCAGATTAAAACCCAAGAAATTAACACACTAGAAATAGCTGTTAGAGACTACTAAATAACCATAACCAAGAGAATTATCATATAACTAATTAGTCTAAAATTCCCCCAAATTCTGATAACTATTACAAATTCCTTTTGGAAATGTGTAAATTGAGGCTCCTTCCTCAAAAGTACCTGCAAAAACATTGATGTAGAGCAAGAAACTACCTATATAGGATCTGGAGAATATTGGCCTACATATCAAAGCTAACAGGATAGTTTGAATGTTGGTAGAGGTGGTGGTGAAGAAAAATGTTTTACTCATCTTAATAATTTCCCCTATATGTAACTATTTGTAATGCTTTATAAATTAATGATCAATATATTCACCATTGTCTCCTTACCTAATTTATTCTTCTGAGGCCCCCACACAGTAGACACCTATATAAACATCTTAGCCTGATATCAATATCTGTTTGTTGATTATCTTTAACCTAAACTTAAACTTTTGGCCTAGCCACAGGTAAATAGACAATGAATCTTGTCTATTTTATATTTCCAGTTATTTTTGCCACTTCCTATTTGGCCCCTCATCACACCACACCTGGGTTTATCATTTAATCATTAAGTATTTGACTGTAAGCTTACCATGTATCAAGTACCATTGTTCTAGACGCTACATTATTTAAAAGGTTTCAGAACCTATCTTTACTGCCTCCGGTGCTTCCTGCTCCAGTTGAATCTTACTAATTTAATCTTCTTAAAACACATATCACTCACCTATCTGTTCAAAATCCGTCAATGTTTCCCTGAAAGAAGATACAGGCCAAACCTTTTACTTCGTTTTAAAAAACCCTCCAAAATCTGGCCCAAGAGTATCTTTCTAAAGTTTTCTCTCATCTCTCTCCAAGATGTTTACTTGCAATGGTCTGAGAGGCAATATCTTCCAAATAAGCTGTATAGATTTATTCCTAGCAGAGAGTCAAACTGAGTCGGGAAAAAAAAACCCCAATTATATTATATTATATTTACAGAAAACATGTAAGAAATATAAGGAATGAAATGGTGGAAAGTTAAGGAATGGAAAAAGATATAACACTCAAATACTAATCAAAAGAAAACTAGCATAGCTTTATTAAATCAAACAAAGCAGACTTTATGGCCAAAAACATTATTAGCAACAAAGAAGTACACTTCATAATACATGTTTGATTGATCAGAAAGATATAATAATTCTAAGTGTGTATGTACTTAATAACACAGCCTCAAAATATATAAAGAGAAAATTGACAGAATTATTAGAAAGAGTAGACAAATGCACAATCATGTGGAAGATTTTCATACAACTTTCTTATTGATGGATAGAATAAGCAGACAAAATAATCAGTAGAATATATAATACTGGACAACACAATTAATAAACCTGACCTAATTGACATATATATGGAGGATTGCACCTAAAAAACTACAGAATAAATATGATTTGTATGAAACATGAATAAAAATTGAGCATATGCTGGGCTATTAAAGCAAGTTTCAATGAATTTCAAAAAATATTCTCCTTCCACAGAGTAATTGTGCTAGAAATCAATGATAAAATAATACTCTGAAAATCCCCATATATTTGGACAGAAAAGTAAGAAATGTACTTCTAAATAACCCATGGGCCAAAGAGAAACCTTCTTACAGTAATTAGAAAATATTCTAACTGAAGATAATGGATAATTATGTATTAAAACATATCAAACCAACTAGAGCTGTGCTTGGAGGGAAATTTACCACTCTAAGTGCATATTTTAGAGAAGAACGCTGCAAATCATGAATCTAAGTAAACATCTCAAAAACTTAGAAAGATAAGGCAAATTAAGCCCAAGAAAATAGAAGAAAATAATAAAGATTAGAAATTATGAAATGAACAAATATGCTCAATAGAGAAGATAAATAAAACTCAAAGTTAATTCTTCAAAAAGACTAACAGAATTGATAAGTTTCGACTGAGACTGACAAGAGGAAAAATGAGACATCACAAGTAACCAAAGTCAGGAATGATGAGAAATCTAACACTACAGATCCTTCAGACAGTCTAAATATCATAAAATGACACTATGAATAATGTTATGCCAATAAATTTGAAAATGTAGATAAAAATGGATAAATTCCCAGGAAAATACAAATTATTAAAACTTACACAAAAGGAAGTGCAAAGATCTGAATAGTTCTCCATCTATTTAGAATCAGAAATCAAACCCAAAATTATGTCTTCACAGTAAATTTTATAAATCATTTAAGGAATTATTCTAATCTCACACAAACTTTTCCAGAAAACAGAAAAAATTTTAAACTGTCCCGTTCATTTTGTGAAGCCAAAAAAATGACAAGGACGGTACAGAAAAGGAATATCACAGGTCAACTCACTCATGATGAAAAAGTCTTAAACTAATTTTTAGCAAATCCAGTGATTCATAAAAAAGGATAATGCCCATATTAAAGTTGGATTTATTCCAGGAAAGATGGTTGATTTAACAGTAAAAAAATCATCCAATATAATTCAACATACTATAAAATAAAGAAAAAATCTTAGGGATATTTCAACAGGTGCTAGAAAATCGTTTTATATACTCAATATTCATTCATGATTTAAAAACGAACAAAAAATTTTGGTAAACTAGAAATACAGAGGACTAGCATTAATCTTATTAAGAGTTTCTCAAAAAAAAAAAACACCAAAAAACAAACAAACAAAAACAACCTAAGCAAACATCATACAAAAATGGTGAAATCTTGAAAGCTTTCTCATTGGGATCAGAAACAAGATAAGAATGACTGCTCTCAATGTTTTTAATTTAACATCTCAGACTTCAATACATTACAGGAGGATATAGCTAGTACAATAAGGAAATAAAATAAATAAAAGGTACAAGGAAAGGAAAAGAAGAAATAAAACAGACATCATTTAGAAATGTAAAAAAAATCCAAAAGAATCTACAGAAAATTCTAATTAAGAGGTAAATTTGAAAGTTGCTAGATATAAAGTCAAGATAAAATATCAATTTTATTTCAATTTACCAAAACAAACTTTAAAAAAAAATTATCATCCATAATAGCATCAAAAAATATCAACTTCCTAGAAATGAATCTACAAAAGATGTACAAGATGTCTCCCCAGAAAACTATAAAACATCATTGAAAGAAATTAAAGGCAAATACATGGAGTCTTCTGTAACTTAGAAGACAATATTGTAAAGGTGTAAGTTATCAAATTGATCTATAGATTCAAAGCAATCCCAATAAAAATTCTATCCAGTTTGTGTGTGTGTGTGTGTGTCCACGTGTGCACGCATGTACCCTGATAAGCTGAATTTAAAATGTATATAATGATAATGAAAAATACCAAGAAGAGTTGAGACAGTGTTAAGGAAGAACAGATGAACTTGATATATCTGATATAAAAATGTATTACAGAGGAGACCTTCAAGATGGCGTAAGAGTAAGACGTGGAGATCACCTTCCTCCCCACAAATACATCAGAAATACATCTACATGTGGAACAGCCCCTACAGAACACCTACTGAACGCTGGCAGAAGACCTCAGACTTCCCAAAAGGCAAGAAACTCCCCACTTACCTGGGCAGGGCAAAAGAAAAAAGGAAAAACAGAGACAAAAGAATAGGGATGGGACCTGCACCAGTGGGAGGGAGCTGTGAAGGGGGAAAGGTTTCCACATACTAGGAAGGCCCTTTGCTGGCGGAGACTGCAGGTGGCAGAGGGGGGAAGCTTCAGAGTCACGGAGGAGAGTGCAGCAACAGGGGTGCGGAGGGCAAAGCGGAGAGATTCCTGCACAGAGGATCGGTGCTGACCAGCACTCACCAGCCCGAGAGGCTTGTCTGCTCAGCTGCCGGGGTGGGCGGGGGCTGGGAGCTGAGGCTTGGGCTTCGGAGGTCGGATCCCAGGGAGAAGACTGGGGTTGGCTGTATGAACACAGCCTGAAGGGGGCTAGTGTGCCACAGCTAGCCAGGAGGGAGTCCGGGAAAAAGTCTGGAGCTGCCGAAGAGGCAAGAGACCATTGTTTCGGGGTGCGCGAGGAGACGGGATTCAGAGCACTGCCTAAACGAGCTCCAGAGATGGGCGCGAGCTGCGGCTATCAGCATGGACACCAGAGACGGGCATGAGATGCTAAGGCTGCTGCTGCAGCCGCCAAGAAGCCTGTGTGCATGCACAGGTCACTATCCACACCTCCCCTCCCGGGAGCCTGTGCAGCCCGCCACTGCCAGGGTCCCATGATCCAGGGACAACTTCCCCTGGAGAACACACGGCGTGCCTCAGGCTGTTGCAACGTCATGGTGGCCTCTGCCACCGCAGGCTCGCCCCGCATCCATACCCCTCCCTCCCCCGGCCTGAGTGAGCCAGAGCCCCCTAATCAGCTGCTCCTTTAACCCCGTCCTGTCTGAGCGAAGAACAGACGCCCTCAGGTGACTTACACACAGAGGCGGGGCCAATCCAAAGCTGAACCCCAGGAGCTGTGCGAACAAGGAAGAGAAAGGGAAATTTCTCCCAGCAGTCTCAGGAGCAGCAGATTAAATCTCCACAATCACATTGATGTACCCTGCATCTGTGGAATACCTGAACAGAAAATGTATCATCCCAAAATTGAGGCAGTGGACTTTGGGAGCAACGATATTTACATTTTTTTCCTTTTTCTCTTTTTGTGAGTGTGTATGTGTATGCTTGTGTCTGTGATTTTGTCTATATAGTTTTGCTTTTACCATTTGTCCTAGGGTTCTGTCTGTCCTTTTTTAATTTTTTATTATAGATTTTAGCACTTGTTATCGTTGGTGGATTTGTTTTTTGGTTGGGTTGCTCTCTTCTTGCTTTCTTTTTTTGTTTTTCTTTTTTTCTTTATTACTTTTTAACTTTTTAAATTTTCAATAATTATTTTTATTTATTATTTTAATTATTTTATTTTATTTTATTTTTCTTTCTTTGTTTTTTTCTCCCTTTTCTTCTGAGCCATGTGGCTGACAGAGTTTTGGTGCTCTGGCCGGGTGTCAGGCCTGTGCCTTTGAGGTGGGAGAGCCATGTTCAGGACATTGGTCCACCAGAGACCTCCCAGCTCCACGTAATATCAAATGGCGAAAGCTCTCCCAGAGATCTCCGTCTCAACGCTAAACCCAGCTCCTCTCAACGACCAGCAAGCTACAGTGCTGGACAACCTATGCCAAACAGCTAGCAAGACAGGAACACAACCCCACTCATTAGCAGAGAGGCTACCTAAAATCATAATAAGGTCACAGACATCCCAAAACACACCACCAGATGTGGACCTGCCCACCAGAAAGATCCAGCCTCATCCACCAGAACACAGGCACTAGTTCCCTCCACCAGGAAGCCTACACAACCCTCTGAACCAACCTTACCAACTGGGGGCAGACACCAAAAACAACAGGAATTATGAACCCGCAACCTGTGAATAGGAGACCCCAAACACAGTAAGTTAAGCAAAATGAGAAGACAGAGAAACACACAGAGGATGAAGGAGCAAGGTAAAAACCCACCAGACCAAACAAATGAAGAGGAAATAGGCAGTCTACCTGAAAAAGAATTCAGAGTAATGATAGCAAAGATGATCCAAAATCTTGGAAATAGAATGGAGAAAATACAAGAAACGTTTAACAAGGACCTAGAAGAACTAAAGAGCAAACAAACAATGATGAATAACACAATAAATGAAATTTAAAATTCTTTGAAAGGAATAAATAGCAGAATAACTGAGGCAGAAGAAAGGATAAGTGATCTGGAAGACAAAATGGTGGAAATAACTACCACAGAGCAGAATAAAAAAAAAAGAATGAAAAGAATTGGGGACAGTCTCAGAGACCTCTGGGACAACACTAAATGCACCAACATTCGAATTACAGGGTCTCAGAAGAAGAAGAGAGAAAGAAAGGGACTGAGAAAATATTTGAAAAGATTATAGTTGAAAACTTCCCTAATATGGGAAAGGAAATAGTTAATCAAGACCAGGAAGTGCAGAGAGTCCTATACAGGATAAATCCAAGGAGAAACACGCCAAGACACATATTAATCAAACTATCAAAAATTAAATACAAAGAAAAAATATTAAAAGCAGCAAGGGAAAAACAACAAATAACACACAAGGGCATCCCCATAAGGTTAACAGCTGATCTTTCAGCAGAAACTCTGCAAGCCAGAAGGGAGTGGCAGGACATATTTAAAGTGATGAAAGAAAAACCTACAACCAAGATTACTCTACCCAGGAAGGATCTCATTCAGATTCGATGGAGAAATTAAAACCATTACAGACAAGCAAAAGCTAAGAGAATTCAGCATCACCAAACCAGCTCTACAACAAATGCTAAAGGAACTTCTCTAGGCGGGAAACACAAGAGAAGGAAAAGACCTATAAAAACAAACTCAAAACAATTAAGAAAATGGTAATAGGAACATACATATTGATAATAAGCTTGAATGTAAAGGGATTAAATGCTCCAACCAAAAGACACAGACTGGCTGAATATATACAAAAACAAGACCCACATATATGCTGTCTACAAGAGACCCACTTCAGACCTAGGAACACATACAGACTGAAAGTGAGGGGATGGAAAAAGATATTCCATGTAAGTGGAAATCAAAAGAAAGCTGGAGTAGCAATTCTCATATGAGACAAAATAGACTTTAAAATAAAGACTATTACAAGAGACAAAGAAGGACACTACATAATGATCAAGGGATCAATCCAAGAAGAAGATATAACAATTGTAAATATTTATGTACCCAACATAGGAGCACCTCAATACATAAGGCAAATGCTAACAGCCATGAAAGGGGAAATCGACAGTAACACAATCATAGTAGGGGACTTTTAACACCCCATTTTCACCAATGGACAGATCATCCAAAATGAAAATATAAAAGGAAACACAAGCTTTAAATGATACATTAAACAAGATGGATTTACTTGATATTTATAGGACATTCCATCCAAAAACAACAGAATACACTTTCTTCTCAAGCGCTCATGGAACATTCTCCAGGACAGATCATATCTTGGGTCACAAATCAAGCCTTGTTAAATTTAAGAAAATGGAAATCATATCAAGTATCTTTTCCGACCACAAAGCTATGAGACTAGATATCAATTACAGGAAAAGATCTGTAAAAAATACAAACACATGGAGGCTAAACAATACACTACTTAATAACCAAGAGATCACTGAAGAAATCAAAGAGGAAATCAAAAAATACCTAGAAACAAATGACAATGAAAACACAACGACCCCAAACCTATGGGATGCAGCAAAAGCAGTTCTAAGAGGGAAGTCTATAGCAGTATAATCCTACCGCAAGAAACAGGAAAAATCTCAAATAAACAACCTAACCTTACACCTAAAGCAATTAGAGAAAGAAGAACAAAACAACCCCAAAGTTAGCAGAAGGAAAGAAATCATAAAGATCAGATGAGAAATAAATGAAAAATAAATGAAGGAAACAATAGCAAAGAGCAATAAAACTAAAAGGTGGTTCTTTGAGAAAATAAACAAAATTGATAAACCATTAGCCAGAATCATCAAGAAAAAAAGGGAGAAGACTCAAATCAATAGAATTAGAAATGAAAAAGGAGAAGTAACAACTGACACTGCAGAAATACAAAGGATCATGAGAGATTACTACAAGCAACTATATGCCAATAAAATGGACAACCTGGAATAAATGTACATGTTCTTAGAAAAGCACAACCTTCCGAGACTGAACCAGGAAGAAATAGAAAATATAAACAGACCAATCACAAGCACTGAAATTGAGGCTGTGATTAAAAATCTTCCAACAAACAAAAGCCCAGGACAGATGGCTTCACAGGCGAATTCTAACCAACATTTAGAGAAGAGCTAACACCTATCCTTCTCAAACTCCTCCAAAACATAGCAGAGGGAGGAACACTCCCAAACTCATTCTACAAGGCCACCATCACCCTGATACCAAAACCAGACAAAGATGTCACAAAGAAAGAAAACTACAGGCCAATATCACTGATGAACATAGATACAAAAATCCTCAACAAAATACTAGCAAACAGAATCCAACAGCACATTAAAATGATCATACACCATGATCAAGTGGGGTTTATCTCAGGAATGCAAGGATTCTTCAATATACGCAAATCAATCAATGTGATACACCGTATTAACAAACTGACAGAGAAAAACCACAGGATCATCTCAATAGACACAGAAAAAGCTTTTGAAAAAATTCAACACCCATTTATGATAAAAACCCTCCAGAAAGTAGGCATAGAGGGAACTTACCTCAACATAATAAAGGCCATATATGACAAACCCAGAGCCAACATCATTCTCAAAGGTGAAAAACTGAAACCATTTCCACTAAGATCAGGAACAAGACAAGGTTGCCCACTCTCACCACTATTATTCAACATAGTTTTGGAAGTTTTAGCCACAGCAATCAGAGAAGAAAAAGAAATAAAAGGAATCCAAATCGGACAAGAAGAAGTAAAGCTGTCACTGTTGGCAGATGAAATGATACTATACACAGAGAATCCTAAAGATGCTACCAGAAAACTACTAGAGCTAATCAATGAATTTGGTAAAGTAGCAGGAAGCAAAATTAATGCACAGAAATCTCTTGCATTCCTATACACTAATGATGAAAAATCTGAAAGAGAAATTAAGGAAACACTCCCAGGTACCATTGCAACAAAAAGAATAAAAGACCTAGGAATAAACCTACCTAAGGAGACAAAAGACCTGTATGCAGAAAACTATAAGACACTGATGAAAGAAAGTAAAGATGATACAATCAGATGGAGAGATATACCATGTTATTGGATTGGAAGAATCAACATTGTGAAAATGACTATACTACCCAAAGCAATCTACAGATTCAATGGAATCCCTATCAAACTACCACTGGCATTTTTCACAGAACTAGAACAAAAAATTTCACAATTTGTATGGAAACACAAAAGACCCTGAACAGCCAAAGCAATCTTGAGAAAGAAAAACGGAGCTGGAGGAATCAGGCTCCCAGACTTCAGACTATACTACAAAGCTACAGTAATCAAGAGAGTATGGTACTGGCACAAAAACAGAAATATAGATCAATGGAATAGGATAGAAAGCCCAGAGATAAACCCACGCACATATGGTCACCTTATCTTTGACAAAGGAGGCAAGAATACACGATGGAGAAGAGACAGCCTCTTCAATAAGTGGTGCTGGGAAAACTGGACAGCTACACTTAAAAGAATGACATTAGAACACTCCCTAACACCATACACAAAAATAAACTCAAAATGGATTAAAGACCTAAATGTAAGCCCAGACACTATCAAACTGTTAGAGGAAAAGATAGGTAGAACACTCTAGGACATAAATCACAGTAAGATCCTTTTTGACTCACGTCCTAGAGAAATGGAAATAAAAAGAAAAATAAACAAATGGGACCTAATGAAACTTAAAAGCTTTTGCACAGCAAAGGAAACCATAAACAAGAGAAAAAGACAAGCCTCAGAATGGGAGAAAATATTTGCAAACGAAGCAACTGACAAAGGATTAATCTCCAAAATTTACAAGCAGCTCATGCAGCTCAATAGCAATAAAACAAAGAACCCAAGCCAAAAATGGGCACAAGACCTAAATAGACATTTCTCCAAAGAAGATATACAGATTGCCAACAAACAAATGAAAGAATGCTCAACATCATTAATCATTAGAGAAATGGAAATCAAAACTCCAATGAGGTATCACCTCACACCAGTCAGAATGGCCATCATCAAAAAATCTACAAACAATAAATGCTGGAGAGGGTGTGGAGAAAAGGGAACCCTCTTGCACTGTTGGTGGGAATGTAAATTGATATAGCCACTATGGAGAACAGTATGGAGGTTCCTTAAAAAACTAAAAATAGAACTACCATATGACCCAGCAATCCCTCTACTGGGAATATACCCTGAGAAAACCATAATTCAGAAAGAGTCATGTACGAAAATATTCATTGCAGCTCTATTTACAATAGCCAGGACATGGAAGCAACCTAGGTGTCCATCGACAGATGAATGGATAAAGAAGATGTGGCACATATATACAATGGAATATTACTCAGCCATAAAAAGAAACGAAATTGAGTTATTTGTAGTGAGGTGGATGGACCTAGAGTGTGTCATACAGAGTGAAGTAAGTCAGAAAGAGGAAAACAAAAACCATATGCTAACACATATATATGGAATCTTAATTTAAAAAAAAATGGTTCTGAAGAACCTAGGGGCAGGACAGGAATAAAGACACAGACACAGAGAACGGACTTGAGGACACGGAGAGGGGGAAGGGTAAGCTGGGACGAAGTGAGAGAGTGGCATGGACTTATATATACCACCAAATGTAAAATAGATAGCTAGTGGGAAGCAGCTGCATAGCACAGGGAGATCAGCTCGGTGCTTTGTGACCACCTAGAGGCGTGGGATAGGGAGGGTGGGAGGGAGACGCAAGAGGGAGGAGATATGGGGATATATGTATATGTATAGCTGATTCACTTTGTTATAAAGCAGAATCTAACACACCATTGTAAAGCAATTATACTACAATAAAGATGTTAAAAAAATGTATTACAAATCAACAGTAATAAAGACAGTATGGTTTTGATGCAAGAATAGACAAATTGGATAGCATAGAGAGCTCAAAAATATACCATACACATATAGACACTTGATTTGAAATAAAGGTGACATTGTAGAGCAATGGGAAATTACGGTCTTCAGTGAATGGTGCTGGGTCGACTGGATATCCATATAGAGAAGAAAAAAATTGAAATATAAGTCCTATCATCTAAGGTGGACTGCAGATCTAAATCTACAACAAAGCAAATAAAGCTTTTAGAAGATAATGTAAGAGGATATCTTCATAATGCTCAGGTTGCCAAAGACTTCTTACTGCACCAAAAAACACTTAACATCATGGAAAGGATTATTAAATTGGTTTACATTAAAAATAATTTCTGTTCATTAAGAGATCCCATCTTTAAGAGAATGCAAAGGCAAACCACAGAGTAGGGGAAAATAGTTACAACATTTATAACTGTCATAGCATTTATAACCAGAATATGTGAAGCACTTTTATAGATCAATAAGGAAAATAAAGACAAATTTTTTAAATGAGCAAAAGACTAGAATACTTCACAAAAGAGGCTATCCAAATAGACAACAAACATATGAAAAGTGGCTTGACCTCATTAGTTATTAGGGAACAGAAAATTAAAACTACAATAACGTAACACTACATTCACAAAGTGGCTAAAATTTAAAAGATCAACAATACTAAAGATTGGTGAATATATGGAGCAGCAGGGCTCTTATTCCCTGCTGTTGACATGTGAATGGATACATACACTTTGGAAAATGATCAGGCATTATCTACAAACAATGGGCATACGTATACCCTCTGTGCAAGGTACTATATGGCTCCTATATACATATCTAATGGAAATGCACATACGACATGAGTCAAAAGACAGGTACTAGAATTTCATAACAGCATTATTTTGTAATAGCTTCAAATGGGAAAATACAATAACCAACATCAGTAGAGTGAATAAATAAATTATGGAATATTACTACAATAGAATACTAGATATATAGCAGTAAAAATGAACAGACTATAGCTACATGCTAAATATATATTACAAAAATCATGCTGAGTAAAAGGAAACCAATACAAAAGAAAATATATTGCACATTTGTATATACATATGGATATAATGTATATTATTGTACATTAAACATAGGTAAAACTTAGCTGCACCCTTTGATTAGGGGTAGAGGGTAATCTTGGAAAGGAGGAAGGGAATAGAGGTTGAGATGGGACATGAAGAGGGCTTCCAAGAAGGTATGTTACCCGTTGGCATGGACATGGGTGTCCACTTTGACCTTACTCATTGAGCTAGTGTTTGGTGCATTTCACTGTATATACGTTATGCTACACACACACACACACACACACACACAATTAAAAAGAAAAAGGCTGATAAAATTGACCAAAGATTACATAGATAGGATTCAAGTGCTCATATAATTCCCATATTACTGAGTCACTTCCTTTTAGCTTGCAAATAATAGAAAATTTCACACACAGGACCTTTCCATTAAAATAATATTTCCTCTTATTATATTCACTAGCTACACAAAGAGCATATGCAAAATGGTTACTATTATTTAAAACAAGAAACTGTGCTTACACTATATTGTTTCTTCATATCATTAGTACATTTCATGATTCAGCTGACATATCTTTAAAAGGGATTATAGTATGAATAATACTGTTTCAAAGATTTCTTCATTTCTAAAATAAGTCTTTCTTATTTTTGAATCCAAAAGTAATTAGATGTAAGACAAGCACAAATTGGACCCAAAGGAATCAAGTTGTATTTCTACTAATGATTTTGTTTAAACACATAACACGCCATATTCCAAGAACTCAAATTTTTTATAATGGCCACTTGAGAGCCTTATGTGGGGCTATGTATGATTTCTGATGGTCTTGCTTACAAGTGGATTTTTCTAAGAATTTCCTTTATTATCTAAACCTCTGGAATGGAAGGAGGGAACCTGGCACAGTGGATCCAAATTGGGTGGACATTTCCGTGATTCCACAAGCATCATCCTCTGAGGAATGCCCTTTGGAAAAGCACAGATTTCCACCCAACTGTTTATCCAGGCAAACTTCTGATAGTGTTCTCCAAGGTCCAATCTTAATTATGTAAGACAAATATTAACTAAATATTTTGACTTACATAAAACTAGTTTCAAAGAATAGTTTCTAATTCCATAGTCTCCTTCACAACTTATAATGGTGGTGGGTGTTAGGCTGCCCACATTGCATCTTTTCTCCTCCAAAGTTTTAATATAACATTAAATATAAGAGGAATATAAGGGTATGGGTATAAAACTATAGTTACCCTATACATAACAGGGTAAGATTAAACTTTGACCCCACCCTGCCCTATCTTTCTTCCATCTTGTAACTTGATGTTACATAGTTACTAAAGTTAACACCCTGCTTACTGTAGTCTGAATATAACCTCATTCCTTCACAAATGTGTACAGCTTTCCATGCCTAAAATGCTCTCCCATTTTATCTCTCTCCACTTAAATCTACACATTGTTCTGGAACCAGAGTGTAAATTTAGGAACACTTCTTCCCCACTCCTGATGATTCCCAACTAAAAGGAAACTCAGTTCCTTTACTCAGAGCCTCTCTCCACCCCTTTACTCCATCCCCAAGGAGGTAAGCATTTGATTTGTAAATATAGGAAGAATAATTGAAGCTATATGGCTCAGTTCCATTCTCCTTCTAGGGAGCTCCCCGACCCATTCAGTGCAACCAGCTATGACATGAATCTTAAGGATTCATTATTAGAAAAGCCCAAATTAGCTAAGACTTAAAAACACGTCCCTCAATCTGTTGTCTATTAGAAAAGAAGGTGATACTTTGACCTTCATCTTCACTATTTCTCAACTTGTACATAACCTAAGAAGACGGCCTCTTCAGATACCCCTATGTACATGAATTTCTCTCTCTTCCATAAGAACCTTACTGACTACCCTGGGCATTGGTGATATTTGTTCTTATTAAAATAATACTTATCTGTTTCAGTCAATATTACCTTTTGTTAAGTATGTGTGAATGTCTCTGTGTTCCTAGCTATCATCAGCTAGACTGTAAATTCTTTCTGAATACGAAACATGTTCTCTACTTATTTGTGTTCTACACAGGATATAAGGCATTCAATCGTATATGTTGATTGTTTGAAAAAACATGCAATATTTTTCTCCTGGAGACTATATGCAGTACAACTGATCACAGCATTGTAGAGTCAACATCTTTTTTATTTAATAGGGATGAGTAATCAAGTATCCTTAATAATGACAAAATGACATGTGGATTATTCCCCTCTAAATGTATCTTTATAAAATGTATTGCATGCTTTCCAGCCTTAGTAAATGTCATATGCCAACCTGTATTTATCTTTCTTCATCGGCACAGTGTTACTAACATGATCAGCTATGTTGTTAGAGATAGTATAGGATAGAGAGTACTATTCAGTTGATCAAAATAAAGAAAACTTACCCAACGTGGCCTAAGGAAACAACACTGAGGGAGACAAGTTTGAAGCTACAAAAACAGTCCTTATCATGAAATTCCAAAGAGCCAAGAGAGAACAAACAAGAAGTAGCTACCAGCAGCTAAGGGATTCAGAACTAGAATCAGGAGTAAGAGTGGGTCTAGTAGACTGGCTTAGAACTAGTTGGACAGGGTTAAGAGAGCACTGGAGCTTCTCATTTAGCGTGATATTCATTTCCTACCTCTGGAAATGTGCATGTGTATTAAAGAACTTACAGGGCGGTTAGCATCTATTCCAGTTTGCAACATTAGAAAGTTTTATCCGGTGTCGTTTCTTTTCTGGTAAGACTGAACTGACCTAGAATGATGTGAACGGGGTGAAACCAAAAGTGATAATTAATGTGGAAAAAGAATCTGCAGGGCTTACAGTTACTGAGTATGTAAAGATGAAGGAGAAGAGTCAAAATTACACCCAAATACCAGTCTAACAGTTGAACATTTCAAGAAAGAAATGATGAATTTTGTTCTAAACAGCCTGGATGATGGAAAAAAATGAAAGAAGACTTCTGAATTTCATGATAAGGACTTCCTTGCATCTCCTGTCAGTTACTGAATGCTACCTTAAAAATAAGCACTGTTTTAAGATAAATACTAAAATTCCTTTCCTTTGTCTTGGTAGACACCTGAGTGTGTTATAACTTAATAGCTGGATGGCTTTTTATCATCCTCCTTTTACTGAGCCTACCCTCTATTTCATTATGTCTCCATATTCATTTAACATGTGATTCTTATAAATTTTAACAGCTGAAAAACAAACAGCTGGCTGAACTCTCTACTTCAGTGTTTTGGATACTTTGCTTCTTGGTAAGTGATCAGTATTTTGATACTGCTATAGTAATAACAGGAAATGATCTGTTAAAATCTGGATCTCCAGCTATAGATGAATGCCAGGGTACAGAGGAGAGCTAGTCTCAGAATAAAGTCTATAAAAACAGTTGGGGGAGTTATTTCTAGGACCACAGGGAGAGAATCGTAATTTGCTCTCAACACCGGAAAAGCAAATACATAGTGGAAAAACATCTTATGGTCACCATTGAACTGCATCAGTGGAAAGCTTACGGCCACAAATGCAGTAATTAAAACAACTGAGATGGTAAATACTAGAGCTTCAATTATACATGATGTGAAATGCCATTTCCTGAAATACCAATTCACTCAGAAAAAGACTTCATAAGCAGATAGAATACCTTTAAGTTGGTGTAACTGTAATTTTGCTTATGTTGGCAAAATAGTAAATTGATTCTTTTAACCAGAAAGGACAAGAGAAGACAAACAATGGTGGCAGGATTAGCCATAGAAAAAAGGGAGGGTGCTTTCACATAAAACTGAAATATAGACTGGTTAGTATTACTAAAAAATAATTTCAACTTTTCATACAAAATTGCCATGGGTTATAGACATTTTCTTAGATTTATAGTGGGGGGGAGTTGTAATTAATTAGCCTTAAGATATGTCCTGTTAATAGAATAAATCATTATCATGGATAATTAATAAACTAATCCCTGAGGCTTTTTCCTTTGTTGTCTTCCTCTCTCTAACGCTTTCTAGACACCATTGCACAGAATCAGGCCCAACTAAATGGCAGATCATGAAGCACAGAGAGCTTCCTTGTAGATGGCTGGTAAACAGCCTTGTACAGCAAACACTTCCAAACACCATACTCTAGGGAGTCATAGTAGAAGTGGGGAAAGTCAAAACAATGTGGGCAAAAGAAGATTAACTTGGTTTAAAAGCTCCACAAAGCAAAAGTGTCTCCAAATAACCACAACTACAAAGTATTATTTTCCCTAATGCTTTAACATATTTTGTAACTTTTATCATTTTTAAAAGGTAATTGAACCAAGAATTCAATTAAAAATGACATATAATAAGCCAACATTTTATTAAGAATTTAAAGTAAAATTTTCTAAAACACTAGAAACATATCAAATATTTGTATTTGAGTTATAAAATTTTATCCTCATAAAAATTTATACTGCAGTGTATTAATCTGTACTAAACTAGTAGTCATAATGGCTAAAAGAACAGAAGGCATGGTGTCTAAAATTACTTTTCAAGATTGGTCTGTGTTTTAATTGTTGGAACCTTTCAAACGAGAGCAAATGTACAAAACATCACTGGACTCGTAACATACAAATCATCTGTTTCAAATTAATTGTTGTTATTCATGTAAAAACAATGATAGTTTGGATTCGAGAATAGGCTTAAAAAGTGAATAACTAGCTGATATTACAAATAGTCTTTCTTTCTAAAATTCCACCTCCTCCACAATGCCTTCTTTTAGCTTCACCTCTAACTCCTGAGTAGGAAGTAACTGTCTCTTTTCCATCCACCAGTTAGAGATCTTACCAGTCTAATTTCTGATCTGGTTATCGGAGACCTATTATTTCCCCTAGTAGACTAGAAGCAACTGGAAAGCAAAGTCTGCATCAGATTCACTTTGGTTTCCTTATTATGTCTAATTCAACATTCAATATCTATTAGTCTTTTTAGAGTTGGGTATTTATTAGCCTTCAATGAACTGCTGTATTTTAAAATTCCACAGTTTTATACAGAGAGTTCCTTGTGATAGTATTTCCTCAGGTAATAAGCTGATTTTTAAAGTGTCTAATACTTCAATTACATGTATAATTTAAATATTTAAATCTTATAACTGCAGTTTGATCAATACTCAAAAAGTATACTGATTACGGATGAATCCGTGAATTTGTTGTCATTGTTTTACTAACTGTTAAAATGGCTTTTCAATGTTAGTTTCTTATTCTCAGATCCTATACAGTAAGAAATATAACTATGTCAAATCTAGCCTCTTTGGGTGATTCCTATGTGAAACAGGTAGAATAAGCTATTTTTAAATCAGCTTTATTAAGGTATGATTGACATGCAATAAACTGCACATATGTATGGTTTGATAAATTTTGGCATATGTATATAGCTGTGAAACCAGTACCCGTCAGGATAGTGAACATTTCTGTCATCCCCCCAAATAATTCATGCCTTCTTGCTTCTGTCTGCTCCCCATCCTATGCAAACACTAATATGCTTTCTATCACTTGATGAGTTTGTACTTTCTAGAATTTTTTTAAAAAATTAGAATCATACACTATATACTCTTTTTTGTGGTTTCTTACTTTCAGCATAATTATTTTGTAAATGTATCCATGTTGTTGCATGTATTAATTAACTGTTCATTTATTTTTATCACTGAGTAGTATCCTATTATATGGATTTACCACAATTTGTTTATATCTTCTCCTATTGATCAACATTTGCATTGTTTCCAATTTTTAGGTACTACAAATAAAGCTGCTATGAACATTCATGTGCAAGTCTCTGTACGGACATACGCTTTCTTTTCTCTTGCGTAAATACCCATACACAGGTATACGTTTAACTTTTTAAGAAATTACCAAACTGTTTTCCAAAGTGGTTATACACTAATTACATCCTCATCAGCAGTTTGACATGAGGTCCATTTCCTCCGTATCTTTGCTAACACGTGCAATTGTCTTATTTTTTTTTAACATCTTTATTGGAGTATAATTGTTTTACAACGTTGTGTTAGTTTCTGCTGTATAACAAAGTGAATCAGCTATACGTGATATCCCCATTTCTCCTCCCTCTTGCATCTCCCTCCCACCCTGCCTATCCCACCGCTCTAGGTGGTCGCAAAGCACCAAGCTGATCTCCCTGTGCTATGTGGCTGCTTCCCACTAGCTATCTATTTTACATTTGGTATTATATATATATGTCCATGCCACTCTCTCACTTCGTCCCAGCTTACCCTTCCCCCTCCTCGTTGTCATTTTAACCACAGTCATTCTAGTGGCTGTGAAATGGTATCTCATTATGATTTTAATTTGCATTTCACTAACATCCAATGAAGCTGAGCATCTTTTCATATGCTTATTTGCCAATCATGTGTCTTCTTTGATGAAATGATTGTTTAAATCTTTTGCTCACTTTAATGGGATTGTTTGTCTTCTTCCTGTTAAGTGATAAGAAGAGTTCTTTATATATTCTAGATACAAATCTTCTGTTGGCTATATAATTTGCTCTTTCAAAAGAGAAATGAAAAAAAAAAAAAAAAAAAAGAGAGAAATGAAACTGCTTCAGATAATTATGTGTTGTTAATGTAATACATGGTGTATCAGAACTTCAGATAATCCTTAAAATAAGGGGAAGCATTACCTCTATAATCCTGGGCTACCAAGTTTTCCCATGCCTAATGAGGTGCTCAGCTGGCTTACGAAAAACAGGGAAAGGGAGTAGAACTAGAAAACATACTGATTTTCCCAACATTCTTCTTAATTCTTCCTAATTTTAGGAGTTTTTCACAAACTATTAATAGTAGGAAATAACAGACTGGATCAGGTAAATGATAATTAGTCCTCCTCCTTTTTTCTTTTAAGCAAATTTTTAAAAAGCAGTTAGCAAGTAGTAACATTATTACTAATAAAACTTCCTGTACTTTTTATTAGATTTCTCTGCCTCTTAGACTAAGACCCTGTTGTTTACATGAATGTTTTCCTTATCAGACTAACGCAGAACATCAATACAGTGCCAAGTATATATTGCTCTTCTTATTTTCTTGATTCTCTCCTTTTCTTTTAATTCCTATCCATCTGTTTTTCTTCTACCCTTCCCAGCATCCGACATCTATGCTTGGGAGTAATTCACTGATCTCAAACGAGTTTTGGTTACAGACTTTTTGGTGATCATACAGTCACTTACCATGCTTCTTACTTTAAAGACAACAGAATGAAAATGACAAACACTTTGTGGAACTCATAGAAAAAAGAGCTGAGATTCTGCTGAGTGAAAAAAATGAAACCTTCATTTTTTATAGCATCCATGTAAATTAGTACTCTGCCAGAATAAATCAAACACATAATTATTTCCTAAACTTTGCTAATTTAAGACTTCTAATTTTGCTAATTTAAGTCTACCCAGTAATGCAAGAACCTCTGAGGAATCTTTCCCAAACAAGAGCCAATATGGGGTGGGAATTCCCTGGCAGTCCAGTGGTTAGGACTCCATGCTCTCACTGCCAAGGGCCCGGGTTCGATCCCTGGTCAGAGAAGTAAGATCCCACAAGCCATGCATCACAACCACAAAAAGAAAAAAAAAGAGCCAATATGGAGAAGTTCTGTCTCCCCCAAAGTAAAGATATGGGGTAGCGGGTGGTGCCGGGGGAGATACACAGAATCAAATCGACTCATGTTAAAGCATGGAAAGAAAACTCATTTAAGGGACTTTAAAATATTTTTATATGTAAAGAACAATTTCATATATTTTTAAAATTTTCGTGAGCTACATTATCCCTTAGGGAATGCTTCAGTGTCAGACACAAATTTGAAACTAACTATTCTATAAACAGCATTAGAATTAGGATAAACAGCAGATTATATTGGTAATCGCTGACATAATATCAGGATATAGACAACCCTAGGGTTAAAAATATTTCATGGGAGTACAATAATTATGACATAATTAATTACATTCCCCAAATCAGAATGGTTCTCATCACACACTGAATGCTAAGCTTATTTTGACACAGTTTTTAAAAAGCTCTAGTATTAATAGAAGAAGCTTCCTCTGGATAGAAAAAAATAATATTCTGGCCTATTAAAGATAATATCTATTGGTAAAACATAGTTTTGTTCCCAAACAGGCAGTAAATCATTACTGTAATGCATGATCACTATATGAAATAACTACCTAGTTAGTAAAAAATTGTGTATATCTTAAAACTTTTCAGTTCAACTGGTTTTCTTTTGATATAAGGAAAAATTTAACAATTGGCTCAAATTCATTTTAATAATTATAAAATATGTGAGCTTTATTATATGTTAAAGAAAATAAACATAGTATGACTCAAAAGTTATTTATTAAAGTTACAATAAAATACTTTTCAATGCATAAAAAATTGCAAAATAATTGATGCATTTTTCAATAAAGATACCAGATTTAATATTTACTGACAAGATAAAGATATGTTTAATGACTTTTGTTCTATTTCAAGGTCACCTTATTGAGCGATACATCATGAAATCAATAGTTGTACATCTAGGAAATTTACCAATGGAGCTCTCTTCCACAGGTGTGTATATTTTAATTTGTCTCATGTGGGTATCTCTTCCATTCTGATGATTGGCTAGAACAGCAATCTGTATCATGAATGTGCGAGTTGGCTTCTTATGATTATCAGTTAAAGGAACGTGAATCCAGCCACTTGGTTCCACCAATTCAAGTTGCTGCCAAGAAAAGAAAAGTCCGATTATGTTTTCACCCAATGAATATAATTTATTATAATGAATGTATTCTAAAGTTGACTTATAATTAACATTTTTCTCACTGAGAGCATGACAATATAATAAACATTACCAGTTATTGGGCACTTTTACCACGGTCCATTTTTACAGTTGTTAAGCACTTAACATGTACCATCCTTGTAGACAAAATAAAAATAGAATTATTTGCAATCTTAGTATTTGTAGAAACATGTATAAGATTTAGACATGTATAAATGTATAGGGCCAATGAAAAACCATGCTGATACAAGTAAGAAAAGACTCTAAATGCTTAGAACATAATGCTTCTGGTATATTTTATTTCAAGAACCATGCCTCATATATCCAAACTCACATAACAATAAATCAGATTCTATATAAACTACAAGAATATTAACAAAAGAAAATCAGTCATTGCACAAGTATCAGACAAAGCTTTTTTTCTTGGAAAATAGTAAGTGATTTATCTATCTGAATGACAATCTAAACCTAAAATCTAGGTTTTAATGTTTTTCAAAAAGAAATGCCAGATAAACTTAAAAAATTTTTTCATTTTATTGGGACTTCCCTGGTGGCGCAGTGGTTAAGAATCTGCCTGCCAATGCAGGGGACATGGGTTCAAGCCCTGGTCCGGGAAGATCACATATGCCGCGGAGCAACTAAGCCCGTGCACCACAACTACTGAGCCTGCACTCTAGAGCCCACGAGCCACAACTACTGAGCCCACGTGCCACAACTACTGAAGCCCACGCGCCTAGAGCCCGCGCTCTGCAACAAGAGAAGCCACCGCAATGAGAAACCCGCACACCACAATGAAGAGTAAGCCCCCGCTTGCCGCAGCTAGAGAAAGCCCATGTGCAGCAACGAAGACCCAATGAGGCAAAAATTAATTAAAAAAAATTTTTTTTCATTTTATTTTAACCAAGAGTCCAAACTATCCTTCCTTAACAAGGGAAGAAAAATTATAAGTAAAAAAGTAAACCTAAATTTCTAAAATTTTTCCTAAAGTTATGAAATAGTTTTTAAAAGATATAGATTTTTAAATTATCCTAAATATTAGACACAGATGAAAAATATGCATTACAGAAAATACAGGTTTATCTTATCAACCCAGCCCAATGGCAATGAATATCAAAGAAACTAAATCCGGATTCCATGAGTTACTCTAGAAAAACAAGAGACAAGAGACAGAGAAATGGAATACTAAAAAAGGTAGTTATTTTTAAGAAGGAATAATTTCCTCCTTTTAATTACAAAATATAAGAATAAATGAATCTCTACCCTTTATGGTATTGTCAGTCAGTGGCTTTTTATAAACTTTTATTAGCACTAATTTAAAATAATTGAGTCAGAGACCAGATATATCTGGTTTCTATCACTAACCTTTTAATCATTCAGGAAATAAATAGTTACTGAGTACTTAAAATGTTCAAGGTATTATTGTTAGTATAGTTAGGCATACAAAACATAAATTAGGCCTGCTTCACACCTAAAAAGCGCTTAGAGGCAGACAAACAGCCTCTCCGGTTTCATTCAGCTTCTTCATGTGTAAAGTAAAGGGATTGGACAAGTTTTCATCCAATGTCCTTTTCAGCTCTGACATTCAATGATTCTAAATAAAAGAAGAAAGATGTGGTAGGCAGAAAAATAGGCCCCCAGAGATGTCCATGTTCCTCCCCAAATCCCCTGAATACATTAACTTACAGCGGCAAAGGGACTTTGCAGATTTGACTAAGTTAAAGACTTGGGGATGGGAAGATTATCCTGGATTACCTGGGTGGGCCCAATGTAACCACAGGGTCATAAGAGAGACAGTAAAGGAGATGTGATGACGGAAGCAAAGGCTGAGTGACGCAACCACAAGCCAAGGGATGTGGGCATCCTCTAAAAGCTGGAAAAAGCAAGCTCCCTTAGGAGCTCCTAAAAAGAATGCACCTTGCTGACACCTTGATTTTCATCCATTGGACCCATTTTGGCCTTCTGACCTTCAGAATTGTAAGATAATAATTGTGTGTTGTTTTCAGCCACTAAGTGTATGGTAATGTTTTGTAGCAACAACAGGAAACTATTACAATAGATACACACAGGAGTTCAGACGAGGGGGAAAGCAGCTCTGGTTGGGATAATCTATTCTCTAGGTAAATGTACAATAATGAATCTCAGTAATGACCAAAAAGTAAAACTAAAATTCTACTCAACTCCTTACTAATAGAATGTTTTTGACAAATTCAACCACTATTTCTGAAAGACTCAATGTTATTTTCAGAGTATTTTTTAAATGCTTCACTGTACTGCAAGTTATACTAAGATTTTACAGCATATGATTTGGGGCATGATATGTACAGAATTGTAAATGTAGTAAATTATTCAATAAATACTATCAGTAAACTAGTTCTTCAGAACATAAAAAGTTTACTGATCTCAGTCACTAAATGTACATTACAAAGTATGTGTAGCTGTTAACATCTCTCAAATGGCTTCACAATCAACTACATTGCCCAAAAGTCATAAACACCAACTTATGTGTCTACTTCAGTTCTATTGTGCCCTGTTTAAAATTCTCAGTCAACTCTAAAAAGTTATTATTCTGATACTGCCATATTTTAACTTATTTCATGGACTTAAAAAAACTAGAGTACACATGGTAGATATAATTTCAATGTTTTTTTCATAACAGTTTGATTAAAAGGTTAATATATTTTGAGTAAAATTCATTTACATTATTTTTTATATTTTTAAACAGAAAATTAATGAAAGGTAAAATTTTCCCAATTTAACTTTCTTTTTTTCCCCCATATCTGATCTGGACCTCAATAAATAAAATTTTCATCACCATTCAAATGTAAATTTTTCTATATTCCTCCTTGTTCTTTCTTTTTACCATCTCCCTTTTTGGCTCTTTCCTCTATATATTCCCTTGCTTAACATTTTTTATTGGCATGTCTACTAAATACCAAAAATTCTGCTAACTATAGATGTAGGATAGGGGTTGGCAAACTTTTTCTATAAAGGACCAGACAGCAAACATTATAGGTGATGTGGACCATGTGGTCTCTATCATGACTGCTCAACTCTGCCTTTGCAAAGTGACAGTTACAGACAATCTGAAAGTGAATGGGTATGATTATGTTTGAATAACACTTTACTTACAAAAGTAGGACACAGGCTCGATTTGGCCCACAGGCTGCAGTTGCTGATCCCGGACATACAGAATAGTTATTGATAGAGTCTACCTTCAGAAAGGTGACATAATTTCATAAGACAGATAAGCTGTCTCAGTCAGGGTGGAGTCAGGAGACACACAGGGTATTTTAAGAGAGAATTCTCTATGGAGGAATCAAGTTGCTAACTAGAGAAATGAAGAGGCCAAGGAGAATACTAAGGTATCATGGAGGGAACAAGTACCAGAAGTGCAGTTCTAAGGTTGGGGAACAAAGCAAAGAGACAAATTAAGACTGAGAAGTTCATGAGAGGGATTGGAACTTAGATCTCTACGAGGGAGCTGTTGGGCTGGTGCTGGGTTTCTGGAGGAAGGGCCCTGTGGGGCTGGTATACAGACCTCGAGGAGGGGGTGCCAACTGGCTAGCAGTGCTGGTTTTTCAGATGTGTGGCTTCAGGAGTTGGTACAGTCGGCCCTCCATATCCGTGGATGCAGAACCCCTGGATACGCAGGGCCCACTGAACTATGCCATTTTATAGATGGAACTTGAGCATCCTTGCATTTTGGTGTTCATGAGGGATCCTGGAACCAATCCCCTGCAGATACCGAGGGACGACTGTACCCTGAGAGTCAGAGAAACTGCAAACTGGACTCAAGCCTTGCTAGAAGAAGGACCTGCTGCTGTGAAGAAACATTGCTGGGATGATGGGAAGCAAACAGGATTCAAACAGAAAGAAGCAAGTCCCCTTTTCCTCTTCCTGCCTTGCAATTTCCCTCTAAGGCCCCCTTTTGCCAGAGCCTAATAGATATGCAAGGACTCCACTCACACATTCATTTATCAAATCTTTATTGAACACCTATTATGTGCCAAACTATGTTCTAGGGACTGAAAATATAGTGGTAAACAAGACAGCGGATCACACCTGAAAAAACTACTCAGAGTAGTACAAACAGATATAACTTAAACATGACAATAAGACTTCAAGAAAGAGGACATAATAAAAATCCTAGCAGTGAGGAAGAAACCAAACACCAAAAACCAACCAAACAAAAAACCACACACACAGTTAACCAAAAACAATAAATTAATTTTTATAAAATAAAATGTAAATGCCAACAATAATTCCTCAAGGGGAATGCTAATGATAATAACAGTAAACTCTTATATAGCACATATTATGTGCCAGGTACTACTCTAAGAGCACTAAGTGAGTTAATCTATTTAATCCTAGCAATGAGGCAGGTAATATTATTATCCTGATGTGACAAATGTAACAACTGAGACACAGAAAGTTTAAATAACTTCACCAAGGTCACACAGCTGGCAAGTGGCAGAGGTGTGATTCAAACAAGCAGTGAGATTCCAGAGTCTATGCTTTTAAACACTAATGTAATGTTTACATAATGTAAAGATAATTTAGTAATAATAATTTTGTCCAAAATCTTATATTATACCAAAAAAATAAAATAAAAGAAATATGGGCAAGAGAAAATTGGCCACTAATCTCTTCACCATAACACAGTTCCCTTTATGTCATATACGTAACTATACATATACACATATAACATAAAAAGAACTACAAAAGGGTACAATAAGAGAATTAAAAGTAGGGTGCTGATTTCAAAATCTAGAGATTTCCTCTACAGAGAGGGAAAAAAGGAAATAATATTATATAAGGACACGGCAGGATGATATATAGACAGCATAAAATAAGATGATAAAAGATGCCTGTACCAAACACCACCTTAAAAAAACTCAGATTCTCTTGAAGATATTATGCTAGTGAAATAAGCCAGTGGCAAAAGAACAAATACTGTATGATTCCACTCAGATGAGGTACCTAGAGGAAACAAATTCATAGAGACAGAAAGTAGAACGGCAGCTGCCAGAGGCTGGGGGAGGAGGAAATGGGGAGTTAGTGTTTAATGGATATGGAGTTTCAGTTTGAGAAGATAAAAAAGTTCTGGAGGTGGACGGTGGTGACACCTGCACAACATTGTGAATATGCTAAATATCACAGAACTATACACTTTAAAATCATTAAAACAGTAAATTTTGTTACGTATATTTACCACTATAAAAAATACACACACATAAAAACTCAGGTTCTTTCTTAGAGTCAAAAAAACCCCCAGGGCTTCCCTGGTGGCGCAGTGGTTGAGAATCTGCCTGCCAATGCAGGGGACACGGGTTCGAGCCCTGGTCTGGGAAGATCCCACATGCCGCGGAGCAAATGGGCCCGTGAGCCACAGCTACTGAGCCTGCGCGTCTGGAGCCTGTGCTCCGCAACAAGAGGCCGCGACAGTGAGAGGCCCGCGCACCGCGATGAAGAGTGGCCCCCGCTTGCCGCAACTGGAGAAAGCCCTCGCACAGAAACGAAGACCCAACACACCCAGAAATAAATAATAAATTAATTAATTAATTTAAAACAAAACAAAACAAAACAAAAAAACCCCAAATCATGTAGAGACATTGGAACCTTAAAGCACTGCTGGTAGAAATGTATAGTGGTTCAGCCACTTTAGAAAACTGTCTTGCAGTTCCTCAAATGATTAAACGCAGTTTCCATATGATCCAGCAATTCCACCCTTAGGTTTATATCCAAGAAATGAAAACATATGTCCGCACAAAAATGTGTACACAGATGTTTGTAACAGCATTATTCATAATAGCCCAAAGATGGAAACAACCCAAATGTCTAGCAACTGATAAATGGATAAACAAATTGGGGTATATGCATACAATACAAATACTACTGTATTCGGCAATAAAAAGAAACGAAGCACTGATGTATGCAGAACACTGATAAACCCTGAAAATAAGTGAAATAAGCCAGTCATAAAGGACCATGTTCTATATGATTCTATTATATGAATGTCTAAAGTAGGTAAATCCATAGAAACAGAAAGTGGATTGGCAGTTGTTAGGGCTGAGTCCTGGGGGGTAGGATGGGAAGTGACTACTAATCAGTACAGGGTTTTTTGGGGGGGGTGATAAAAATGTATACATCTTAAATCAGTGAATTGTATGGTATGTGAATTATATCTCATTAAAGCTGTTACTTAACCCCTCAAAACCTAAGTAACTACATATTATCTTAAAAAGACAAATCTGTGTGTTAACGCAGTGATTAAGAAATATTCTAAATACAAGCAGATGGTAAAAATACATTTCACAGATGAAACCAAAAAGAAAGCAGAGACAGAAATATCTATTAAGTTTTTCTGGAAAAAAAGGGTGGGGTAGGAAGAGTTAAAATGTGAAAAAGAAAAATGGGGATGAGGAATAGGGCTGATAATTCCAGGTACTCACATCTAGTATAAAGCTATATTAAATAAATGGTATGGTACTGCATTTTTCATTGCAGGTGTATCAGAATGCATTTGGCTGCAAGTAACATAAAATCTAACTCAACGAGGCTTAAATGATGAGGACATTTATCACCTCACACAGTTCAAATACCTGAGTATTTAACACAGTCACAGGAGAGGTTAATTCAGAAGCTCAAAAATGCTATCTAGGACCAAGGTGCTATCTTCCTTTTGTTCTTCCAATGTGGGTGAGCTAGCATTGTCCCAAACTTAATTTCTCCTAGACTTCTTCTCCAGAGGAAGAAATCAAGTACTGTTCCCCTCTTGGATCCCTTTTTTAAGAACAAGCACATCTTCCCTGAAGCTCTTATTAAATATCCATCCCTAAGTCAATCAGGAGAGGAGTGGAATCACCATGATTGGTTTGGCTCAATTAGGATTCACTTCCAAGGGTTGGGGAAGGTGGCAGCACATGGCTACTTTCTGCAGGGTAGGGAGCTGAATAAAATTGGAGTTCTAACAGGAGAAGGTTAGGGAGAATGGATAATGAGTAGAAAACTAACATGTACAGTGAAGAAAGGATGGATTGATCAAAAAACAGCACTGTAACACTGGTTGATTAAATGAAAAGTTTAGATATTTATACCAAACACAAAAGTAAATTCTTAAATATTTAATTTTAATACTATATAAATTAATAATCACAACAAACCTACAAGAGTATTAGAAAAAATATACAGGAACATGTTTATAATCTTTTGGTAGGGTTCACCTTCCAAAGCAATTCAAAAACCCAAATATGATGAAAAAAAAAAAACAGACGACTACATGAACATCAAAAATATCTACAAGACTAAAAGAAAATTAAAATACAAATAGCAAAGTGAGAAAAAACACTTGTAAATTTCACAATGAAGAACTAACATCTCAGTAATAATATACGAAAAAAATCAACACTAATAGAGAAATAGACATACACCACGCACATGCCATTCACAAAAAGAAAAGAGAAATGCAATGGACCAACAGACACAAGGAAACTGTTCAATCTCACTAATAATTAAATAGATACTATATCTATCTATCTATAGATAGATAGATAGATATAAAATGTCTACCAGATTAGCAAAGATTAAAGTAATTACAAACACTAAGTATTGGTGAGGGTGAGGGGAATGTATACTCTCATAGACTGATCTGGAAATTAAATAGGCATAATAACCTTTTTGAAAAGTAATTTGGCAACTCCACTTCTGAAACTACAGGGAAATACTTAAGACAGGACACAGAGATGCTAGGTATAATAATACTCCTTGGAAACAAGTTAAATGGCCACCAGTAGAAGGGTGGTTGTGGTGACCAGCCCCTAGGATGGTCCCTGGTAATTCACGGCCTTGCGTAGTCCCCTCCTACAATGAATCAGGGCTGACTTTGTACAACAAATAGAATACGTCAGAAGTGACTATCTGCAGATAGGTCACAACAGGCACTGCATCTGTTGGATCATTCTTTCTGTGGGAAGCCAGCTACCATGACAAGAGGAAGCCCCATGGAGAGGCCCATGTAGAAAGAAACCGAGGCCTCAGCCAGCAATTAGCACCGACCTGCCAGCCATATGAGTGAACCACTTTAGAAGTGGATCCTCCAGTCCCAGTCAGCCTAGCTGACATACGACTGCAACTGCATGAAAGACTCCAAGAGAGAAATGCCCAGCCAAGCTCTTTCCAAATTCCTGAACAGAAACCATGCGATTATTATTGTTTAACACCCCTAAGTTTTAGTGTGATTTGTTATGCAGCAATAGTAAAACAGTGACTAATTATGGTACATCCATACCCTGGAATACCTGATAGCAATTCAAAATGATGTATCTCTTCATATGTTTGCAGTTATTTGCAGCTACCTCTGGTTAGTTTTAAAGAGCAAAGTACTAAATAACATGTATTGCATGATCTTATATATATGATTTTTTTGTATGGATACAAAAGTCTGAAAGGATATTCACCAAAGTATAAATAGGAAATATCTATAATGGTGAGAATATGGATCATTCTCATTTTATTAAGTTTATGTCTTATCTATGCTTTTCTCAATAAACGTATTTACCTTATTAAAAAATCTGTTTGTAATTTGGTGGTGGTTGGGAGAGGAACTCAAAAGAGGAATAGTTTCAGAAAGTTTCAGTACCTGATTTTAACATGTCATTGACTGTATTCCATTCCTCCAGTAACAGAATCCTCCTTCTTGGTGATTTCAATATCCACAGAGACGATCCATTTAATGATCCAGATTCTCCTCTTCAACTTCTTCATTTCCAATAATTTTTATCTTCACTCCACTTCAGTTATCCCTCCTCCACCATCATGCTCTATATTGGATTATGGGCAGTAGCTGCAAGATTGCTGACATCTTGACTTCAAGCATCCACATCTCTATAGCCCAAGTCACCAGCTTTCTCAAGTGACTCCACTGCCATAGCATCAACCCTAGCCAAACAGCTAGACTACTGATTCCATCTACTTTTTTACTGTTCGTTAACCCATTCAACATCTTCAGTTCCCATTGAAGATGGGGTATCTCAATGATACCCCACAATTCGTTATGATAATCAAACCCTTTATATACTGAAATCCAATGTTCCTCTCTTACTGCTTCATACTTTTCTGAGGGAGAAAACAACAACCCTGGTTAAACCTAACTCTCTTCCTGTTCAATGTCTATTGGAGAAAAATAATCAACATGCTGACTGGTTCTCACTTTACATTTAAGACAAGTATATATGTAGCACCATGCAAAATTCTTACTATATTCCTTTAGAAAATTTGCTTTCACTGTCTCTGGGATAGCTGTTTCTGAGCTTCTCCTCAAATCCTAACACCTGCTCTAATCTTCTCTCTCTGAGCTGATATCTGATTTCACTAAGAAAATAGAAGCAATTAGAGAAAAAAATTACCATCTTCCCACCAGCTGTTATACTGTAGTTGAACTGCCCCTGCATCTTTGTGAGAACGGTTCTGCCATTTGCTCAATAGATCCCACCCTTTCTTTCCCAGCCAAAGACTCTGCTCCCACCGTAGTCACTACCTCTCCAAATCATTTTCTCTTGTCCCCTGGATCACTGTCATCAGCATTATAAACGTGCCATATTTGTCATCTTAAACATTAAAAATAAAACCCTTTCTTAATCCTATGTCCTCTTCCACATACTGCCCCAATTCTATTTCTTTTCACAGTAAAACTCCTTTAAAAGTTTAAAAATTTTTTCACCTCCTAGTTATCTTTATCCCACTCCAATCTAAATTTTGTCCACACACTGAATCCAATCTTGTCAAAGTCACCAGTGACCCCCCACCTTGCCAAATCAGTTCTCTCTCAGAAGAATTCTTTCATATATTTTATTATTAAATTCTAGATTTCACCTAACTATATGCTTGACCATGATTTATTTATATTTTAAATTTTAAGGCTTTTAAGGCTTTATATAACATCATTTAAACATTGTTTTGTACACAAAATAGATAACATGGTTTATTAAACACAGCAAGAGAATTTGTGACAGAGAAAATAACTGGTAATTCAGTAAAGACAGATAAATTTAAGGTTTAAAAAAGTTAAGACTTATTAAAGCTCAGCTAAAAAGGGTACTTGAAATTACGTGCTTAAAAATACATCTACCTGAGTGAGCTTGGAAGTGGATCTTCCCCAGTTGAGCCTGTGATGAGACTGCAGCCCTGGACAACAGCTTGATTGCAACCTTGTAAGGTCCTGAGCAGAGGATGCAGCTAAGCTATGCCTAGACTCTTGACTCACAGAAATTGTGAGATAATAAATACGTGTTGTGTTAAGCCACTAGGTTTGTGGTAATTTTCTTACACAGAAATAGAAAACATTAGTTTTTTTATTTGCAAGGGTAGCAAATAAATAATAAATATTGAAAATTTTATATGAGACTGGTGAAAATTCTGCATTAAAAACACTGCTTTACAGGTGTTTATAACTAACCCAAACAGCTATAATAAGCTGAGACAATTCTTAGTGTTAGTTTGAAATAAATATTTCTTCAACATTTCATTTCACTTCATTTCATTACTTGACCATGATCTTGTTTGGTCAATTTAATTAGTTACTTATAAAACATGTGTTTTAGGGGCAGCCTACATAGTAGGTATTCCACCTAGTGGCAGGACAAGCCATGTGATGGCCCACAACATCAGCACTGCTGCCAGCCCAAAGCCCACCAAGTCACTTCTGAATAGGAGCTACTACCTTTCCTCAACATTCCTTCCTTGATATCAGCTGCTATCAGTGAAAACTGTTTATAAATACAATCCATTAGAGTTTCTCTATGAAGCGATCTCTCCGCCTGGCACCAGGATCTTCTGCTTCCTATCAGCAACCTCTAAGTCACAACTCTACTCTGGCTTTGATTTATTTAAGGGTATCCTCTAAGGATATATATCCTCTAAGGATATATATAAGTATTAACTCCACCATAAACAAAGCTTACCTTAAAAAAAGAAAAAAACCAAAACAAGAAGTCATTTGTTAATAAAAATAACATCAAATATTGAATACAAAGCTGTTCACATGTCCTTTCCTATTGCTAATCACATATCCCTGGAAAATAATGGAATAAAGAACAATGACTTGAAAGTTGCTTCAAGAAAGTTGCCCTCTGCTCTCCACTCTCACTACCTTCTGCTCCTTCATTAACCATAGCTGTGACTTGATGAAATTCTATAGAACCTCAATATGAGAACTGTTACCACAAGAAGCAGCAGATCCTGGCATTTTAACCATCCTTTCACTTAGGAAGGAACAGAATCAGTTAACAGCAATCATGACCTACTTGTAGCGAAAGAAAGTCTAATATGATCCAAAAGAAACTTCAGAAGTTCCAAATGTGTTAAAAGTAAGGATACCACAAAGACAGCTTAACAAGAAAGACAGAATCCAACTCAAAGAGCTCACTATGGAAAGCAAGCTCTTTTACCCTAGTGAAGAAGGGACCACCTCAGAAGGTCACTTTGAGGTCAAAATCAGTCACTCTGCTACAGAGGGTCAAGATATTAATTCTGGACTTGTAAGTCTGAAAACGTTTCTATGTAGAGAAATTTCCTCCAGAAAGAGTTCCTGGAGAGTTAAGATTACATAGTTTAACTGGTCTTAAAATTACCTGTTTAAAAAAAAAAGAGGCATAACAAAAAGACAAGACCTAGAGAGAGTGTTCTAATCTACATGAACAATTCTGAATTACATTTGAAGTCAATGTCAATTAAAAACAATAATTTCATCAAAAGCCAAAATGGTAAAGAAATGTTATGAAGAAATTGCAGAAAATCTTTGGAGGACAACAACAAGTTAACCAGACTTAACTACCATTAAAAAGAAAAACAGATAAAGATAAATACGTGCTAGGGATGTAATGTACAACATGACAACCATAGCTAACACTGCTGTATGATACCTAGGAAAGTTGTTAAGAGAGTAGGTCTAAGAGTTCTCATCACAAGGAGAATCCTTTTTTCTTCTTTTCACCATCTATCAATACATGAGATGATGGACGTTAACTAAATCTATGGTGGCAATCATTTCACAATATAAGTAAATCAAACCATCATGCTGTACACCTTAAACTTATACAGTGATGTGTGTCAATTATTTCTCAATAAAACTGGAAAAAATAATGTCCCTTTAAGACAAGAAAAGAAGAATAGCCAATATAAACAAATACATGCACACATAATAAAATTATGACTTAGTTTTGTAAAAAGAGGGAGAAAAGACTTATCTAAGTAATGAATAATTAAGAAATGATAGCAACAGATAAAAATATGTAGTGCAGTGAAAAGGACATAAGACCACAGATGTCAAAAGAAGACCAAGATTTGAATTTCGTGTCTACTCTTGAGTTTAAGCAAATTACTTCTCTTTGGTAAACCTTTACTTCTCCATCTATCAGGCTGAATCATATGAAATCGTCATTTTTGTAGATCATAAATAAGATTAGGATAAATTTTATTCCCATATAATTTTTATGCTTTCTTCATAAGAATGTTGTAAGGTAATAAGATAACATAAATTTCATTACTGCTAAATCCACAGGGTCCTTTTCACTTCAAACTTCCTTACCCTTTCTACATAATTTGATGCACCCTCTTTATTGAAATGTTCTCTTCTTGTGGCCTCTGTGATTTCACCTTCTTCTGATATTCCTCCTACCTTTCTCATCTCTTCTTTGTCTTTCTGGAGACTCCTCTTTCTCTTCCTTAAGTGTTGCATTCCTCACAGTTCTGACCTAAAACTAGTCTCACAATACAGAGCTTAATCTACACAACTGTCCTATACGATTGTATCCAGACCCATGACTTCAAGTACCTTAAATGGCTATATGCTGATGATTCAAAATTTTATATTCTCTTTTTTAAGAGGTAACTTTTAAAGGTTCTAGAGCAAAGGATAGCATTATCTACAGAAGGCAAGGCAAGGTAAGGTAGAAAGATTCCACGATAGAAGCCACACCAGAGAGGTCTGGACTTTAAGTATATCTCTTTTAAATCCAAGAGAATGAAGTAGTTTGAAGCAGACAGTGTTCCTACTGAGAATAACTATAGGCAAAATTTTTTAAGTCATCACTTCAGAGTTATCAGAGAGCCGCTAAAACAAAGAGGACTAGAGGATGCCAGGTTCTGGTGAGGAGAGAACCTCAGAGAGGTTGCCGGTCTTTCTGTACCCACTTTAACCATAGGGGCATTTGTTGATTCTAGGATGGGGTAAGATGCTGCAGATCATGGTTTTGCCCAGATAGAGGGTTGCTTCTTGAAGTCAGAGAAACATGCAGAGCTATGACTAGTGGTCTTTCAGAAAAGATGTAATTAGAGACTTCAAGAGCTTTAAGCACATGGCCTATTTTCCCCTCAAAATATTTGCCACATTGTGAAGTTGTCTGGAATGGGAGGCTGAAGGGATAATCAAGGGGTCTCTCAGAAGAAGAGCGGAGTTTCTGGCAATCTCTCAGGGGTGAGGAAACAAGTCTGAGAGTCTAGAACTTGCCCAGTGAACACACCAGGCCCCTAAATGACAGCCTTGAGTGGCCATGACATAGGGGTATTACAGAACAGAGGTAGATGGAACCTTACCAAAGCTGCAGTACAGCCACAAGTCAACTCAACTTGGAGGCTGAGAGGAGTAAAGTTTCTCAGCCCATCTGCCTAGCTCTGGAAAATTGAACTCTCTAGAAAAAGAAAACAGCATCTAGAGTGGCACTGTCCTATAGAAAAAGTGTGTGGGTCACAAATGTGAGCCATATATGTAGTTTTAAATTTTCTAATAGCTACATTTTAAAAAGCACAAAGAGCACAAATTAATTTTATATTTAGAGTATCCAGAATATCACTTCAACATGTGATCAATATAAAAAGTTACTGAGCTATTTTACATCCTTTTTTTTTTTGTACCAAGTCTCCAAAATCCAGCATTTTACACTTATACCACATCTCAATTAAGATTAGCCAAAAGCCACATGGAGCTAGTGGATACTCTACTGAACAGAACAGATCTAGAGTCTAGTCTAGCAATCAATCAAAAATTACTATTATTAACAGAGTTAAGAAATAATAGGGAAAGATGAATAAATGAAATAATTTCATCTGAGAATTGGAATATACTTTTTAAATGGAAATGGTAGAGCTGAAAATATCTGCAATTAGAAATTTGTCAGATTGAACAGATCATATATATCAGAAGACAAAGCCAACAAATTCCTTGAAAAATACAATTTATCAAGGCTAACAGAAAGGAGAAATAGAAAATCTGAATAGAACTATATCTATTAAGGAAACCGCCTCATAATTTAAGATCCATCACAAAACTCCAGGTCCAGATGGCATTACCATTCAATTCTTCCAAATATTTAAAGAAATGATATCAATTCTGCACAAATGCTTAGAGAATGGAAAAGGGAGAGACATTTTAAAAATGTTTTTATGAGGCCAGAATAACTTTGTTTCCAATAGTTAGAAAGTATATTATAAGAAAGAAAAATTACAGACTAATCTTTCTCATGAAACACAAATGAAAAAAATCTAGAACAATATACTAGCAAATCAAATCAAACCAGGTGGAGTTTAGTCCAGGTATGCAAGGTTGGATTATCATTTAAAAATTAATCAATGTAATTGACTTTATTAATAGAAAAAAAGGAGAAAAATCATATGATCATCTTGTTAGACACAAAAGAGGCATTTGACAAATTCAATACCCATTTATGATCTTAAAACTTTTAGCAAATAGGAACAGAATGCAATCTCCCTAATATGAAAAAGAGCATCTTTCAAACAACCTATAGTACTCATCGTATACAATGGAGAAATATTGAAAACTTTCATAAAGAGATTATAAACAAGACAATCATCCACTATGACCCCTTCTATTTAACATTGTACTGGAGGTCTTAAACAGTACAATAATTCAAGGAAAATGGAAGGGAACAGAGGAGAGAGGGATAGAAGGAAGGAGAGAAGATGAACAAGGATTGGAAGGGAAGAAAAAATAACATTATTTGTAAATTATATGACTGCACATCTAGAAAATACAAAAAGAATCTATAAACTATTAGAATTAATAAGAAAGGTTAATTAGCAAGGTCACTGGATATAAGGTCAACATAAAGTTATAACTGAAACAGTGTAGGATTAGTGCAAAGACAGACTAATGGACCAATGGAACAGATTAGAGTTCAGGAACAGACCCACACATTTACAGTCATCTGATTTTTGTCAAAGATGACATTGGTGCAGTAGGGAAAGGATGGTCTCTCCAAGCAATGCTGATGAATTGGATTTCCATTTGGGGGAAAAAATAATAATCTTGACTTCTTAACTTCTCCCCATAAATAAAAATCAGCTCCAGATGAATTTGGATTTAAATGTCAAAGGTAAAATAATAAAACTTCCGAAAGAAAATAAAATACCTTTGAAAATTTGGAGTAGATAAAATCTTCTTAAACAGGACACAAAAAGCACCAATCAACAAATACTGATTAACTATCTTAGAATTAAGAACTTTTGTTCATCAAAAGATACCGTTAAGAGAGTGGAAATAACAAGCCACTGATTGGGAAATGTATAGAAATGTATATATGTATAGTAAAGGACACCTATCTTGACTATTTAAAGAGCTACTACAAATCAAAGAGGTATATACCCAACAGAAATGCATACATATATTCAACAGTGTGTATACTAAAATACTCACAGGAACACTAGTTAGCCAAACCATCCAAATATATACCAACAGTCAAATGAATAAATTGGAGTATATTCACAAAACATAATATTCTATAGCAATGAAAATGAACAATCTAAAACTACCCAAACATATGACTCTCACAAACATGGTGAGTAAAAGAAGCTAGACCCAAAAGAGCATATGCAAAATACGATGCCATCTCTTAAAGTGAAAAATTGAAAAATAAAAACAAAAACCAAACAGATTAAAAAAAAAAACCCAGGTGAAAGTAATCTATATTGTTAGAAGTTAGAATAATGGCTAGCCTTGAGGGAGCATAAGGAAGCATAAAGAAGGTTTCTGGATTTTTATGTGTTTCTGGATTTTTATTTGTTGCTGATTACATAGGTGTCTTTATTTCGTGAAAATTCAGTGAGCTGTTCATTTATGATATGTCGACTTTTTGTATCCATGTAAAAATAAAAAGTTTAAAAAAAAAGGCCCAGACCTTTCTGCTCTGTCATGCTCTGTTGTGTCTGATGTCTGCAGCAGCTGCAAGCGTCATGTTCTCAGACAACAAATGTCCAAAAAGCCTTTCTCCTCTTTTAATTAAGGAGGAAAATATTTTCCAGAAGCTATCAGATTTCCCATTGGGCATTTCTGGATCACATGCCTCTGCACTAACTGAAAGGGGAGTTGGAAATGGAGTATCAGGCATTTTCTGTTTTTACTGTGAAAAGTGGTCTCTGTGGGCAAGGAAGAGAGATGGAGGAATGTGGCACAGGTATTCAGCAATATCTGCTGCCGAGGATTATTAGTGACCTCTCAACTAGTCTTGCCATGGCCACTTCTGTCTTCCCCCAATCTAAGCTCAGATTAGCAGCAGAGTCATTTGACAAAAATGTTAACTTGAAAAACCTTTCGTTAGTTTCTCATTATAGTAAAAATAAATCCATGATCCTTAACATGGTTGACAATGCCCTGCGTGATCTAGTCTCTGCTTACCTCTTCAGCCTCATGTTGAGTGGTCCTTGACCTACATTTTAGCCATATAACCTGCAGTAAGGCAAAAGCAAATTTACACTGTGCAGGAAACTGACTCTGAAAATATTCCGAAGATCAAGAGATGGCAAAGAGACATTAATTGTATGTCATTTAAAATGGGTCAAGCATCTTAGATATGCTCCAGTTTAGTTAATTCTTTTTATATTTGTAAATATAAGAATAATAAAAGAACTTTTGGTTTGTCACATGAGATCCTGGTCCCCCTAACTAATTTTTCTTTAAGTCTGAAGTTCAGTAACTACCTAATCTTTTACCAAGATTTTGTTTGTTTCATTTTCAGAAACCTAGGACTCATGGTTAATGAGGACAACTATTCTCAACTCCTTTGCCTCCACTTTCCAATCCCCCCACTCTATTCCTTAAATGCTAACTGCAGATTCCAATTAGGTTTATACCTTTTTCCAAATCTCTCTTGACACTAGAGAACACACAAGTACATAAACACATACAAAGTACTTTTACCCTCAAACTTTCCAAGCAATATATTAAAATGCCATCACACTACAGCTTGAATCCAGTAGTCAAATCCGTTCATCACTCAACAAACTGTACACTTACTGTGTACTGGATACTGGAAACCGTGACAGGTGTAGTAAGAGAAAATGATAAATTTATTGGAAACTAACGTATTTTATGTTCAGGAAATACATCTAATCACCCATCAATTCTTATGCACATACCATTTTGACAAATATAATTTACAAATGCTTTGAAAAATAGTTTAGGAAATAATGGATTCCCAAAACCCAACGAAAATGACAGCTGAAGAATCTGAAAACTGTATAAATCCACAAATGCAAAGGGAATAGGAGAGGTTAAGAAGAAGCAGGGTGCATTGTACCCTAATATCTCTGAAAGTGAAAGCACCAGGTAGTTCTGAAGGTAGGGGTGCCGAGGTTAGGTTAAAAATGAACAAATAAGCAAACAATAAAACTAGCTGAAGTCCATATAAGGAACAGTTTGATGCCAAGATTCTCACCAGCCCCCAGTTTAAGTAGGCAGGTGACCATCCCTTCCCTACTCCTACAGAAAACTACAAGTTTATACTATCAGTACAAGTTAAAGAAGCGAGGCTCTAGATTCAGGTAAAGCCAGACTAGATGGCAGCACCTTATTTTTTTTTTAAAAAGTGAATGAACATCTACATACTTAACAGTGAACCTCAGCTCCCTTCAGCTTGCTCAGCTATAAGGATGCTGACTCCCAGGCAGATCACCCTGAAGCTCCTTCTGCATCCCACCTCCTATCCCCTGCCCCATGCCTCCAAGGCCGGAGAATGAATTACTATTTTCTGGAAAAAATCATACTATAAGGAAAAGAGAAAAGCTGAAAAAGAAAACGTCCATAAGAAAAGAGTTACACATAGTGTTGAGTGTCCCCAGTTTAATAAATATTTATTGAATGCCTATCTTGGGCTGGGCACTATTCCAGATGGTTGGAAGATATCAATGAAAATAAAAATAATAAAATCTCTGCTCTCATGGAGCCGATGCTCTAGTGGGGGAAGACAGAAAAATGAACAACAAATATAATAAATAAGGTGTTACATAATATATTAGGTAATAAAAGTGCTCTGAGGAAGAAAAAGAGAGCAGGGAAAGAAGGATCAGAAGTACCAGGGGGCAGGTGTGTGCATTTTTAAGTCAGGTGGTCAGAACAGGCCTCACTGAGAAGGTGGCATGTGTGCAAAGAGGTGAGGGGACCAGCCTGACCACAGTGCTGTAAGGCCTGGTAAGCATCAAACTCTATCATGAGCACAAACTGCTTCCAAACTGCTAATCTGTGTCTCTCTCCTAGGCTATGAGAAAATAGCCAAGGATCTCCAGGCATGTAAAAAAAAAAAAAGAAAAAGAAAAAGAAAACAAAAACAAAAAATGGAAATTAAACAAGCAAAACCAAAGAGGAACTCTCAAGAGAAGCAGTGAAGGGAGGACAAGAAATTTCAAAACAAAACAAAGCATTATTAATATCCTCCACAACATAATAGAATGCATCCTTAAAACAAGAACAGAATGCTATTTTTTAAAAGACCAAGAAACAAAAAGAGGTCTTAGAAATATATATATACATACATTTTTAATTATACAAAGTTAAATGAATTGCTTGGAATATGAGAAAACAATGAGAAAATCAGTGGCTCAATGCAGGAAGTATCACAGCTAACAAATGTAAATTCAGAAACAGACAACAGAGAAAATAGAGGAAAAATATGAAGAAACATAAGAGCACCTCCCAGAACTAAAGGACAGGTGTTTCCACATTGATGGGAACCACTGCGCACTCAGTAAAATGAAGGAAACACACACACACACACACACACACACACAGACACACACACAGACACATACCCCATGGCATAGCCATCATAAAATTTCTGAACATCAAAGGTACAGAGATTTTAAAAGCCTCTGCAGAAAAAAATAGGTCACATGCAAAGCATGAGTAATCAAAAGTGGCATTGTATTTCTCAACATTTACACAGAAAACTATGAGGCAATGGAGAATGTGCTTAAAATTCTGATGAAAAATTATTTCCAAACAAGAATTCCATACCCAGCCAAATCATCCCTCGAGGGTGAGATTAAAATAAAGGTTTCAGTCATGCAAGTTTTCAACATTTTTACCTTCCATGTGGAGGATGCCTTTCACGAAAAGAGGAAGTAAATCAAGAAAGATGAAGACATGGGATCCAGGGAAAAAGGAATCTACCAAAGAAGAAAGTGAAGGAAATTCCCAAGATGATGTTGAAGGGATGTCTTAAGAAGATGGCTGTAAGTCCAAGTCCTCCGAAGAGACGCCAAGACATGAACAGATATACAAGAAATTTATTAAAGGAAACATCTGTGAAAGAAAATGGGGAGGGAGCCAGGGGAGGCTGGAAGAGCTGTCAGACACCATGCAGGTCTGGGCCCAGGAGAAGGAGACGGGAAGGAAGGAGGGAGGGGTGTATGTGTTAGACTGCAGTGCAGTTCTAGGGAAAGTTTGGCAAGGCTGTCAAGAAGTCCTTAAGCCACGGCTGCCTGACAGAAGACTCCAGAGTCCCCAGGAATGAGCCTCCGTTAATACCCCTGCTGTGCTCACTCACTGGCTGGGGGCACAGACGTGGTGATGGATACCAGAAAGCAGCAGCTGGGGCCATCAGTCAGTTACTCCCTGCGGTCAGATATCTGAGAGGAACATTCTCAAGGCCACCTGTGGTGGCTCTGTAACGTGCCAACTAGGCTAACCTAAACTACATTTCCCAGAATTCCCTTCCTGGCATGTTTCTGGTTAGGTGAGGCAGAAGAGATATTTGCATGCAAGATTTCGAAGGCAGATGTGAAGCAGCAGCCATTCTGTGCTTTGATGTAGGTGATTCCACAAGTTTTGTAGATCCCCAAACTAGTGATCACACAAGTTGTCACTATCTGCTGGCACACCCCACTGTCATGGGGCAGCAGCCAGGCCTACAATTGCTCCACCTTCCCCTGGGTCCTCCTGCAGCTTCTCTGACTCCCAGGCCAGGTATGTGTCTGCTCCATGACAAAGGGTATTAGCTCCTTCTGCAGGATGCTGGCATCACAAGGTGGGAGGCAGTGAGAACTGACGTGGATCCCAGTTCCTCGAATTGGTGCTCCTGGGTTCCAGCTTGCCCTTGCCCTTCACCGCTACACATCCATCTTCACTTTTGACTCCTTGCCCCGTGGGTGTCAAGCTCCGGCATCAGATGTGAAAACAACCAGCCTTATAGAATTTATTTAACCAACTCCTACTTGAGTAAGGCAAAATCCTGGAAACAAATCTCCTACTATATACCAGTCCCCATACATACATACACACACACACACACACACACACACACACACACACACACACTAGTGCTCTGCTTCCCCGAATGAACTTCCACTGGCGCACGGACACAGTAGCTGGGCTGAAGGTCCAGGAGGGATGTTTCCATGAAAAAAATGTGAAACCGAAAGAGTATGTATGTTTCCAGAGGTTTCTGATAGATCCGTCAGAGAATTTAGGGATATATCAGTAACTGATAACATTTTTTAAATTCAGGGAAAAATGAGGCAATCATTAATTCTAGGAAAACAAAATTATGCCTGAAAAGGAAATTTAAAGCATGACTCAGGTATAAAAACAATACGTGGTCATGACCGTGAAAACATGCAAAATGATTTAGCAAGTAGCGTGAAAAACTATACTAGGAGGATGAAGAGAAGTATATAAGAGAAGAAATAGGATTATAGGGCTAAATCCTGATATTTCATAGTAAGACATCATTCGATCATGTCTTTATAGATATGTGCACACATGCTATGTAGAACTGCACATAACTACTATAGCTATCCATGCACATATGTCATGGAGAAATATGAAAGCAAATACCAAAAAGAACCCCCCAAATGGCTAAAATAACTAAGAATAAGAGAACTGCTCCCAAGGAACAGGATGGGGGTGTGGAACAGAGAGAGAAGTGCTGTTGTGGTCCTTTCAGGCTTTCAACCTATGTACATACTTTACTGTAGCAAAAATACACTTAAACTTAAAAAATCAAACTGAAAAGTTAAACTGAAAAAAAGTTAAAGTTAGTAGAACTGAAAATTAAAGAATAAGACTCATCAAGTTGGCAAAAAAAAAAAAAAAAATAAGGAGGAGGAAGGGAGAAATCTGACAATACCAAGTCTAAACCAGTTAGAGTTCAAAAATAGGCACTTATCTATTGCTTAGGGATGCATGCAAAGGTGGTAGAACTCTTTTTTAAAAAACTAAGAAAATTATCATAAAAGGTTAGGAGTGGTTACCTTTAAAAGGTATGGACAGGGCTGTGGTAGGGAAGGGAGGAGGTATACGCCCAGCTCTGGGACGCTCATAAAGTTCAATTTCTTACATTAGACAGGGTATATACACACATAAACTATATGTGTGCTTTATGGACTTTGGGGAGGAGACAGCACTAAGCACCCAACAGAAACAATTGCAGCAACACCAGCATACACTTGCAGTACTCCTCCTGCCACGTATGAGGCTTAGCTTTTTCCCAGTATTTGAGCTTCCAAGTAAATTATGATTTGCTATTAAATGAGCTCTAAAATCAACAAATGCATATTTCATTTACATTTTGTATTCACTTGTCTTTTATCCTAGAACAAAAATGAGAAACAGAATTTGTATGCATGGTAGATATGATAAAACCTTATGTAGACACTTACAAATTTAGACTTTTCACATACATGAGTAATTTTTAAGGTACAGCAAATTTAAAACGTATACTGTCATCCTATCACCATAAATCTTAATAGTAAATAAACTCACAACAAGGAAAGGTTAAAGATAGCCTTTAAGTATACATGGCAGAATTACATCTAAGGAGAAGGCTGTTTGATGGCCTACTGCTGGATTACAAAACACTGGAAAAGAGATGGGGGAATCAGCAATTTAAGATACCAAAGAATCACTATGAAATACCTTTTATGTAAATCATTTAACCACTAAGTGAATAATTGCTTATTTAAAAAATCCAATTGAAGCAGAAGGATACATGGAGACCCAATTACCTTTTAAAAAATAGTTCAGAGAAATACAAATACAGTATGTTCTCATGTGGAATGTAAAAATGCCACACTCATTGAAACAAGGAGTACAATGGTGATCGCCAGGGGCTGGGGTGGAAGAAACTGGGGAGACGTTGGCTAAAAGGAACAAACTTCCAGCTATAAAATGATAACTGCTGGGAAGCTAATGTCCAGCACAGTGACTAGAATTAACAATACTGTATTATATACTTAAAAGTTGTTAACAGACTAGATCTTAAATGTTATTACCACACACACAAAATGGTAATTATGTGAGGGGATAGAGGTGTCAACTAACTTTATCGTGGTAATCATTTCACTGTATATATGTGTGTGTGTGTATCAGATCATCACACTGTACACTTAAACTTACATATATGTCAATACTATCTCAATAAAGCAGGAAATAAATAATAAATAAGTATATAAATAAATAAGAAAAAAGATGTTTTAGTATCTCAATGAAGCCTTCAAAAAGTCTTTTCACAATCAAGCTGCCTTCAGAAGGACTGTTAAAAAGCTAACTAAGGCAAGACCTATAAGAAGCAGGTGATAAACTCAACAAATACTTTTTGATCAAGAGACATGTAAAGACTTTTACTGCAAGGATATCATAATTCTATGGAGGTAATGACTAAAAAGTAGAATTCTGACTGCAGTATAATCCTAAATACACTTTAAGGAGATATGGAGCTCTGAAGGGGACGGGAAAGCAAGGTAATGGGAATTATTCAGGAGTGGATGAAAGAGACATCCATTAACTAAGGCTGACTCCATTCAAGTATTCTGGCTTTGTGACTTTTCCTCTTCTATGAGATAATAACAGTTAACAGCAAATAACATGTTTGGAGCGCTTACTCTTTGCCAGGCATTGTTTTAAGAATTTTACAGGTACTGAGTCATTCCAGCCTTGCAATAGCCCTATGAGTTCACTATTTTCATCTTCCTTTTATACACAAGAAATCTGAGGCCCAGAGAAACTAACTTTCCAAGGTTCAGCGTTAAGTGGCAGAACAGGAACTCAAACCCCAGCAGATGACTCCAAAGCTCATGCTCCTGGATCTTTATCAACCCAAAGATATAAATGTATATCCAATAGCTATATACAGCTGAAACTCCCAATTTCATGAGATTCTATAGAAAAGCACATGCTTTTACAGCCTATGAAAACATTACCAGTTTTCAAGGCTTTGCTCCTTTCAGCTACCATTTAGTGAGCTGCTACCATGTGCAAGGCACTTAACTGACACTTGTTTTAATCATCCCGACACCACAGCCCTAGTTTACAGCTGAGGAACCTGAAGTTCATAGAGAGGTTATATAATTTGCTGAGGGTCACCTAGCTGGTGAAGGATGAAGCCAGGACTTGAAAGTAATTTCCCTGCCAAAACTCTGAACATTACAGAAGTAATAAAGTAGTCTTGACGTATGTCTCTCTGGAATAAAAAATAAGGCAAAAATATATTCTGAGATGAGTACAAGTGAATAATATTTGCAATTCAAGTGTAATTGAAATACATATGCCTTAAAGAGATGTGGAACTCTGAAGGGGATTGGGAGAAAAAGAAGAAAGTAACTCAACTCTGTGAAAGTCCCACAATACTCATTGTTTCCTATTAGTTACGGTGCCTAGAGGTAAAGCATGACATTGGGAACAAATGAGGTTCTTGTCATAGGTCCAGGCAGAGGTGAAAACCCAATATACACCTCCAGTTATATTGGAAATTAAAATGCAAACATCTCTAGTGTTCTCAATAACAGGTTTTCAAAACAACTGAAGTAGTCCCACACACACTTTGCTTGCAAGGTCTGTGATTTCCATTGGTCCTATAATTCATATATATAACAGATTCTGTGTACAAAAGTACAAAAAGTATAAAAAAGAACCACCTTATAATTTACTTTCAAATTGTTTATCCAAATCTAGAACATCTGTCTAGAATGGTTAAGGTGGATTATACAAAATGAATATTATGGAGTAAGAAGTAATGAATTTTATTTCACATGAATTTTAAAAGCATTGAACTAACTCTACTGCTCGTTGCTTAGTTATTATGAAGTTTGACTTCACCTTGGCATGAATTACTATCATTTTAAGAAAAATGTTAACTAGTTTCCTAAAACTGCAATCAGTGACAACTGAGTAGAAAAAGCAAAGACATTTCTTTCTGTTCTATTCACAAGCACCAACAAACAGCCCAGTGGGGAAATGGCAGCGTGCCAGGCTGCCCCGTGAGCAATTAGGCTTCGTGGCAATCAGGAGACTCAGGCATCTTAGGCCCTTAGAAAACTAGTATGTTAAGGACTTGGTGCTTTTACTCCCCTTTCCTGGAGGCATGTGTGAGACATATCTTGTTTAGATGACAATTTCTTCCATCTACAGGACTGAAAGAAAGGTTAAGACAACTAAGTAATAAGAAGCAAATTGAGGAGAACACGTGAGAGATTAGCAAGCATCACTGTTTACTGGACCTATTGACTAAATGCAATAACTGATCTCAGATAGACAGTAATCTCATTCTAATAATCAGAAGAAACAATAATTAAAAGGCTCATACAATTATTGTAAAATGTAAAAGTGCATTTTAATTGATGAAGAAACTCAGAGTGAAATTCAGAGGCAAACCAACCCGAAATTCTCTCTCAATGAAAAATAGTTGAAATGGATAAAAATTCAGTTTCAGCCAAAACATGTGTATATTTACTCCTTTACTAACTTCTACATGGAAGGTTTCTAAGAAAAAAACAAACGACGTTGAGTGATTCAGATAAAACTTATGGCAGACTGTGGGCATCAACTTCCATTTCACCAAATTTAAACCTGAAGTTCCCTATTATCTGGTAAATGCTTTCTCTTTTTGATATTTTATGAATCTGAGTGAAAGGTTGAGGCTGTCAACATACTGGATTACATTTTATAAATTTGCTGTCTATGCCTAATAAGATACCCAACAGCATAACAAGAATAAAAATGAATGAAGTGAATAAGATTAAAAGTGAAAGAATTAACCTAAGGATCCAAAAATATACTTTCTAATACATTCCTTGATTAGAGTAATTACGTAGGGTCACTTCAAAAATTTACTAACTCAATATTGTCAAGAATCCATCGTATTTAAGTACCTGAATTTCAAATATCTGAATTTGTCCTGAAGTACAGGACAAATTTATGATATTTTTATATTCATCTAGCCAAGATACACTTCACTTTATAAATAAAATAGATTTTAGAGGGCAAAAGTCAATATTTAAATCAATCCTTCATATATATCTTCAACAAAAGCTCATTATTTCTCACCTTTAATACTATATAATTTCATTTAAAGTTTTTTATTATTTTATAGTATATAAACATACAAGCCTTTTCTCTACTTCTGGATGTGCCAGTAACAGTCATGTAATATACATCTATGACAACTTAGCCTATAAACAGAATTCCTCACAAATTTAAAACCTAAGGACCAACAAATGTTTCACTACACTCAGAAAACACAGAGTCTTTATTCCGAGAGGAATTTTCAGTAAAAAAGTGACGTGTGAACAGCAGACCCTGATGTTCACACAAGCATACTGCAGACAACCCAGCAGGCGGTTTTCTATTTTTTTTGGATTATGCTCTGGAGGTGCTGGCACAATGGAATTTCAATACCATAATTGCTTATTTCTCTGCGTATTTTTAAAATAATAGGTAAAGAAAAAAATCAACTACGAAAATAACAAAATATTTTTCATTCTTCTTTTCAAAGGATGTAATTTATAACCATTACACAAATAGAGAAGAAGCACAAAAGGGGGGAAAAGAGAAATAAAGTAATGTTCCAAAGGTTCAGTTTACAAGGACCTCACACTAAGTTTTTTTTTTTTTTTCCTGCAACTCTTACTAGAAACAGTATTATTTGCTAAAAATGCACTAGCTGCCAAGAGCCATGGTCCATCTAAAGCAAAATGCTTAAGATGGAAATAGAGTGTTAAGACAGAAAAAAGGGGCAAGATTCAGTATACAAATTTCTGTAAAATCTATTTTAAAAAAAGAATAAGATGAAGTTTTAATTTTGATATTTTCTGCCTGAAAAATAAATGCAATACTAAATAAAATACTAAAATATATAGCACTGTATTAAAACAATAAGATGTAATCAAATGCCAAACTTTCTAATTAAACCTTTTTTTTTTTTGTAAGTTATTGGGAATTCAACACTAGTCTTGGTTCACATGATAGAACAATGGGAAAATTTTCCGAGTGGTTGAACACTAACCCTGACAAGTGTGGAGAGCCAACTACAATACATTATATGGTAGCATAACCTGCCACCCACGTTGCTGAGAGAACAGCTTTCAAACACATGCACTGAGCTGTAAAACCACAAAATCCCTTATTACACATTGTCTTTCTTACTCTAGGTGAAATATACCACCAATTCTTTTCCATTATAAATCTTTTTTTATTACCATTTTTGAAGCCCACTTAACATTTTGACTGTCTTTTTCTTACAGTGTAAAAGGTGTCTTTTTTTAAAAAGGAAAATGAAACAAGACTGTTATCACCCTCCTACAGTATTACAATGAAGGCTGATATCTGCCGCACAATTTCTCAGAGCTGATTTTGGAAATCCATATTACCCAAAATGAGTTTTAAGCTAAAGTTTTTTTATTCCTTTAAAGACCAAGGCCTATAATTGGCTCACTAAGTTTCTTAAAGCATTTGAAAACACTTGCATTCTTTAAGAAAGACTGATATATTGCTTTGGGGGTTCTTTAATAAAATACATGGGCTTCATCATTACCCGCCCCCCCAAAAAGAAAAGAGAGAGAGAGGGAAAACCAAATCATCAAAATCTGTCATGGAATGAGTGTTCTTTCTCATTCTGTGTCTCTTCCCAACATTCCTCCCTTCCCCCACTCTGGCACAAATCCAAACCTGTACCAAAAAACAAACAAACAAAACAGAAAGCTATTTTAAAATCAAGGATATAAGATAATATCCATCTTATACTGGTAAAATATTTAAATAAAGCAAGACTGTAGGATGGCAAATATGTTTCATCCTCATTACAGCACTGTGCTTTGTCAAAGATGCGTTCTTACTGTTCAGAAAAGAACTCACTGCAATAATGACTATCAAATTTGTACAAAACAGCTAGAGATATAGAACAAGAAGGGTGAAAAAAAAAACTTAAAAGACACTACTTTTTAGAGATTCAAGATGGTTAAAATCATTTTAAAACTGTGTGTTTCTCTCTAACATTTGCCTAATTAATTTCCCTCCGAAATTCTCCCTCCTATCCTTTACATCCCCCATCTCCCCAACTCCCACCCACCATGACCCACCTCCATCCACAATCTGCTAACTGAATCACAGCATTCCAGGACAGTTACAGAACATAACAGTTTCTTCTGGGGTTTTCATTTGCAATGTTGTTGGCAAAGAGAATTTTATTTGTAAGTGTTTCTATTATACTGACAAGGTCAATTAGTCCCGTCAACTATTGGTCTTTCTGCCTGATAGCTTGGTGGATTATTCAAGTGGGACCATTCATAACCTATAACTGAATGCACCCAATTAACCTCAGAAACATGACAATACTGGTATCTAATGGGATTTTAAGTTTATCTTAATAACATGCCATAGTAATGTCATTTTCTCCAAACTGGTGGTTTAATATCTGATAGAAACTCTACATTTGCCTCAAATTGAATTGATTTGTAAATTATGATATACAAATTACAGAGAGTAATTTCTATTTTATGGAAGTTTATCATAAAAATGTTGAAGCTTTTTAAAAAACAATAATCAGCCATTATGTCTACATTTGCTTATATGGTTTATACAACGAAATAAAGAATATGACAACCCTTTAGTATGCAACATCCAGTACTCTTATCAAGATTTCTCCCAAGGTGCAGAAAGCACTACTACTGCCCCAGAAGCTATTGTGGAAATTAATTTGTATTTTACTTCAAATATTCAAAAAATCTTTATGTTGTCAAATATTACTTTTAAAAAACACAAAAGAGAATTTGCATCATTGGGTGTTTGCTCTGTGACAGGCAATATGAATAAGTACTTTGCAAACTTTATCTTACTTAATTGTCTCAGGAACCCAATGAAAAAGCATTGTTATCCCTATTCTATGCATGAGGAACCTAGTAAGTGGCAAAATTGAGATATGAAACCAGATGTGTCTAGTTTGCCAAAGTGCGGTCTTTCAACATCACTCGGCCTAAGAAATATGAGATAATCCCCCATCATCTCACAGTATCATCTTGTAATAACTGGACCATAGAGTACTTTCAAGCTTCAAAACTATCCTGTAAAAGAATGATGCCCAATTATTACTGAGCAACAACTAGAAAAAGATGAATGAATGAATATGGGTGTCTGGTATCCATTTAATTACATCAACACTAAAGTTTTATTAACAGTAAGACAATACTCCAGTTTTTTTCATTTCGCTTCCAACCCAAATGTACTCTCACATATATGAAGGTACATGTGGTCTTCCACACACAGGCCTGCCCCCATATATTACCTGCTCATACACACAAACTCATCCAAACTGTCACACCCAATACTCCCAGTTTCTAAGCCAAAAGTATTGTCTATTATGCTGGGCCACAAAGAAGTAACAAGCTATCTTAACACCACGTATCAAGGTATCAATTTTTTGCAAAGAAGGATTTTTAAAATAAGTTTTAAATAACTTTTTCATCAAGTAATTTTTAAACTATCTGATCTAGTGAGTCAATTTAAAATATGTTCTAGCAAAAATTGTATTGTGATTATCTCTATTTTTGCTTTATAAATTTTAAACAGAAGCAATTCATTCAACTGTTAGGCCAAACTGCCCTAAAAGCAAACGCCTACCAAGAAGAGCACACTCTGTGCATTTCCAAAACTCAAATACTACTCTCAAATTCTCTGCTCTGGGTGCCTTCAGACTGGCTAGAGTGACTCTCAGGGCTTCATTCACTGCTTAGTGGAAATGTCTGTAAAAATATTTGTGCAATCAGGATAGACAAACCTTTATGAAAATACTGGTTTGGCTAAAAGTTGTGGCAGTTAAGATGTACATAAATAATTTTTTTTAAATGACTGTTTATACCCCCTACTCTATAAATGTATTACTATAAATATTATATTAATTCAGAAGAATACATCCTCCAGAGAAAGTATAAAGACTGAGAAGTAGAATTCAGAGTCATCAGTATGAAGTCAGCTTTGCTTATTTTTTAAATACATCAAAATAAATCTCAAAAGCACAAAAAATTTCAAGAACAGAGTACAAAATCGAAGTAAGTATCCACGTTAGTGAGCTGTTACCTTAGTAAAGAAAGATCCAATATCTTGACACAATAGTCCAACATGTGATCCAACAGATTTTATGCTATTAACTGGATCATATCCGAAAGATTAAAACTGCTAAACTACTCCTTTACTAAAGTCACAAAATAATGCCAATTGGTGCTGTTGTTTCAAAGGATTAAATCTGTACGTTTAATCCAATGCCAATGGAAATTTCATTAAGGTTTAAAAAACAACAACAACAACAACAACTAGAAAACCTGCATGGGATGTATGCTCTATCCAACTGTGGACAACTGATACTGAAATGCCAAATATCAACATTAAATTTTTAAAAAGCAACCCTTCATGTTTAGATCTGGCAGTGAGGAACTGAATGCAAGACAACCTATCTACTTTCCGTTACTATAACATGCCTTAATAAAGATAAGACACATTTATCTAGCACTTTCTAACCTTCTGCAATCTTGCATGAGTAAGGATAAAGCAAGCAACCATTACAAAACTTAAGGAAAAAAGGAGGATGGAAGGACATAAACTTACATTGACTGAGAAACTTACTAAGTATTTGCTATGTTGCAGATGTTTTTACACAGCTTATCTCATTTAATCTTCACAACCACCCAAACAAGATTGTGATTCTCATTTTTTTAAGTAAATAAACAGAGGCTCCAAAAGGACAGAGAAAATGCCCTATATAACAAAATAAAGAAGTAATAATAGTACCAAGATTTCAACTCTGATCTGACAGACTCCAAAACCTACAATTAAAGCAGCATGTGGCAAAGACAATCTAGAAACATGTTCCTTCCTCTGGCTTAAGTCTCATCCTTCTGTCCCACTTTAAATACAATACTTAAAACCCAGACTACAGCATACGAAACAGACTGGGTTTTTGCCCCTGTAAGCCAAGGTTAGAGAACTATGCGTTCAAGGGCAAGTACAATATGACTCTGGGGGAATCACAGCAAGTTTCAAATGACTACGACTTCAGGTTAAATTGAGTTCAGTGAGTCATGGTAATTCCATGCTATGGATAATCCTGATCTTAGTCAACAGAAAATTTTCAAATTTGAATTCCATATTAGCATTCAACAATTCTCTCTCAACACAAGGCAACTCTTCACTCAAAATAAGTATTTTAAAGCCAGGAAAATCTCTCAATGCCTTTCACTATTCTTCCACAGAGAAATGATAAAAATTTTAAATGGATAAAGCTAATGTTTAACAACCAGATTTTACAAACTAGCTGAGAATAATTTTGACTTGATTTTTATCTTTTTATTATCTTAAATGTGACGCAGCTACCTAGATACTATGGTTGAAGAGTGAAGGCAGGCAGAGAGTTCTTTTCATTCATCAGTCTGTTGTTACTCTCTAAAGTGCCTTCTTTATCACACTTAACCTGAGCTTATCACCATTGGGCCAGGAATACGAGGCAAGTTATAAGTCTCCTAGATTCTCCCAAAGTAAATTATATTCCCTTTAGTCATTATCTTCTCTAAGATCTTATGCTTACACCAGAAAGTGGGGCTGCCAGGGTAGAATCAGTTTAAGAACTAATCTGCCTAGAACGCTTTTCTTTAGCAAAGTAAAGCTAAAACAGATGCCCCTACACTATCTTTAAAATAAATACAAGTGCCATTGCAGAAAAAAAAAATTGCACAAATATTAACTGAGCACCTAGGTGCCAGGTACTTAGGCATG